>NW_012114666.1:2435772-2441141 GCF_000951035.1 Colobus angolensis palliatus | reverse complement strand
CATGGAATACTATGCAGCCATAAAAATTCTAGTTCTTAAGAGTTCTCAGAATCATTGTAACGGGTAACCAGACTTGGGGGACCTACTGATCTAAAGCAATCCCGTTTTTTTCTTACGCCCATAATAGTACCCATCTCTTAGATGGGTGCACAGTTGTCCTTTGCGTTGGTTGGCCTAAAACATCCATACTAATAACTGTGATGACGTGTGTGCAGTAAAATCACGCTGTCTGCCGAGCTTCACAGAGAAGCTGATTCTGTTCCGTGGAAACACAGCGTTACGAGGGAACTCTGACATTACATTGTTGATGCTTGGGAAATTTTACTGAAAGCTAGTAAGCTTTCAACAGTCTGTACCTTGCACTTCAAGGGAAGGGAAGGAGGCAGGAGGAAAGAGGAACAGGGCCGTGTCAGGACTGCACAAGGGACGGTAGAGACCAGGTGATGAACAGGAGCATAGGCTCCTCCTGGCTCCTCGTGGAGGCCATCTTGGCTGTTGCGACCTTCTGCAGTTTTGACAGGATACTGGTTGAAATTCAGGAACACCTCAGGAAATTGTCTTAAAAATAAATCTGTTGCCAACAGAGAATGGACGAGATAATGAATGCTTTTTACTTGTATACTGGACATCAAAGTTGCCTTTGCAGAGCTGTGTTGAATACTCTGCTAGTTTGCTGGGGCTGGCTGGATGATTACCAGAAATTCATTGTCTTAACGGTTCTGGAGACTAACGTCCAAAATCAAGGTGTCATCAGGGTTAGCTTCTTCTGAGGGAAGGATCTGGTCCAGGCCTCTCGTTGGCTTATAGCCGGCCTTCGCCCTGTTCACATCATCTTCCCTCTATCATGTCCATCTTTGTGTCCAAATTTTCCCTGATGAGGACACCAGTCCCAATACTGGATTAGAGCCCAACTTAATGACCTCATCTTAACTCATTACATCTGCAGTGACTGTGTTTCCCAATAAGGTCACATTTTGAGGTGCTAGGGCTTGGACTTCAACGTATGGATTTTTGCAGGGGGACGTAATTCAACCCATAATACACAATTTAGAAAATAAAATCAGAGAGCGCGGGGTCGCGTGGTGGCTCACACCTGTGATAAAATCAGAGAGCATGGGGCCCGGCACGGTGGCTCACGCCTGTAATAAAATCAGAGAGTGCGGGGTCGCGCTGTGGCTCACGCCTGTAATAAAATCAGAGAGCGTGGGGCCCGGCGCGGTGGCTCATGCCTGTAATAAAATCAGAGTGTGGTGCCTGGCGCGGTGGCTCATGCCTGTAATCTCAACACTTCAGGAGGCTGAGGTGGGTGGATCACTTGAGGTCAGGAGTTTGAGACTAACCTGGCCAACATGATGAAACTCCATCTCTACTAAAAATACAAAAATTAGCTGGGTTTGGTGGTGCACGCCTGTAGTCCCAGCTACTTAGGAGACTGAGGCAGGAGAATCGCTTGAACCCGGAAGGTGCAAGTTGCCGTGAACTGAGATCATGCCTCTGCACTTCAGCCTGGATAATGGCAAGGCTCTCTCAAAAAAAAAAAAAAAAAAAAGTAGAGAGCATGGGACAGTCAGTGGCACATTAGAGTAGGAATCATTCATTTATGCGTGCAACCGTAGTCTGGTCTGTGCTGCTGTAACAGAATACCCAAGAATGGGTAATTTATAAAGAACAGAAATTTATTTCCTCACAGCTCCAAAGTCTGGTAAGTCCAAGATCAAGGCAACGGCGTCTGGTGTGAGCCTTTCTGCTGGGCTGTAACACGATGAATGCATCACGTGGAGAAGGAGGGAACGAGAATAAGAGGGAGCCTGCCTTGTCCTTTAATAAGGACCCCACTCCCACATCCATCCATTCGTGCAGGCAGTGTCCCCATGACCCCAGCTCCTCCCATGATGCCTTGCCTCCCAACACCACAGATTAGGGATCAGGTTTCCAACACATCAACTTTAATGGGCACATCCAAACCATAGCACAACCAGTACAACAGTTTGGGCTCACACACCAGCTCTGGCTTTGGGAATATCACTTCACCTCTTTAACCCTCAGATTCTAATATCTAAAACAAAGGAATTAGAGTAAATTTTCAGATGCTTTTTATTTAGACCCAAAATCCTAAATAATAACATTATAAAATGAGGAAATAAATGGTGAATTCATATACTTTTATCAAGAATCAAACTCCAATTTCTAATTTCAAATTTCTGAAGTTTAATAATACTAAGTACAGGTTGAATGTTCCTTGTCTGAAATGCTTGGGACCAGAAGTGTTTTGAATTTCAGATTTATTTGGATTTGGAATATTTATATAAACATAATGAGGCATCTCGGGGATGGGACC
Organism: Colobus angolensis palliatus; assembly: GCF_000951035.1. Lineage (NCBI taxonomy): Eukaryota > Metazoa > Chordata > Mammalia > Primates > Cercopithecidae > Colobus > Colobus angolensis. The sequence continues at coordinate 2,438,803 of NW_012114666.1, read as the reverse complement.
CAAGTCTAAACACTGAATTTATTTAAATTTCATATACACCTTATGCATATAGAAGGTAATTTTATACAATATATTTAATAATTTTGTACATTAATAAAAGTTTTGACTATGACCCATCACATGAGATCAGGTATGGAATTTCCCATTTGTGACACCAAGTTAGCACTCAGAATGTTTTAGATTTGGAAGCATTTCAGATTTCAGATTTTCCAATAAGGAAAATCTTAACTTGTGTTTTGGTCAGGGTTGGCTAACTGCTGTAACAAACAACCCCAAAGTTCCATGGGCTAATCCAGTGGACAGCCTTCTTCCAAAGGTAGAGATTCAGGCTGCTGCTGTCTTGTAGCTCTGACCTCTTGTTTTGGTCAGAAAGAGAAGAGAACATCTCTTTTAGGAGGTTGTTATGGACCAGGCCTGGAAGGGGTGCGCTTGGCTTCTACTCACCAGAACTCAGTCACATGGCCACACCTGCAAGGTAGCTTGGGAAATGTAGTCTAGCTGGATGCCCAGTAGGAAGAGGCGAACACTAACCATTCCTGCCAAACTCTGCCAAAAAGAAAAGTGATGGTACAATTTCAGGAACTGTAGTGCATCACTAAACATGAATGAAGGGAGTCAGTGTTAAAGTCTAAAACAAATATTTTCACTTTTTAGGTAATGTCTAAAGTTCAGAGAAGCCAGTGTTGTAAGAATGTCAAGAACCCCAGTGGTATTTTGGGTATGCATTTTCTCCACTTTTCGGTCTGCAGTTTCACCAACAGTTGGCTTTTCAGTTCACTGGAAGAGACTTGAGGGTTGGAAATGGCTTTGGTGCCATGTTCTAAAACACATGGTACGCACATTGATTTCAGTAAACAGGGTCCGAAGAGATGATGTTGCTAGGTGTTTTTGTGTTTACTGTAAACAAATTGCTAGCCAAAACAATTAATTGTATTCCCTACTATGCTGCGCACTTCTTGTAATACGAAGAAATACACTGGAGTAATTACAGACTGCCAGATAAATGATGGGCGTGTTACTCAAAGCATGACCCACAGACCTGCAATATTGTCATCACCTGAGAGAATTTTTTTGTTTATTTTTTAAGAAATGCCCACTCTAGGCCAGGCACAGTGGCTGACACCTGTAATCCCAGCTTTTTGGAAGCTGAGGCGGGAGGATCACTTGAGGCCAGGAGTTCACGACCAGCCTGGGCAACATAGGGAGACCCTGTTTCTACAACAAATTTTAAAATAGCCGTGGTGGCACACGCCTATAGTCCTTGAGAGGCTAGGACAAGTGGGTGGCTTAAACCCAGGAGTTCAAGGCTGCAGTGAGCTGTGATGGTGCCACTGCTTTCCAGCCTGGGTGATACAGAGTGAGACCCTGTCTCAAAAAAAAAACACAAAATAAAATAAAAAGTTAACACAGAGAGAGAAGAAAAGAAAAAAGAAAGACTGACTCTCAGGCCCTACCCCAGACCAGTTGAAATAGAATCTGCATTCTAACAAGATCCTTGGATGATTTGTATGCACAGTAAAATGTGAAAAGTGCCAGTGTAGGACTGGGCACAGTGGCTCACACTTGTAATCCCAGCACTTTGGGAGGCTGAGGCGGGCGGATCACAAGGTCAGGAAATCGAGACCACGGTGAAACCCCGTCTCTACTAAAAATACAAAAATTAGCAGGGCACGGTGGCTCACGCCTGTAATCCCAGCACTTTGGGAGGCTGAGGCGGGCGGATCACCTGAGGTCAGGAGTTCGAGACCAGCCTGACCAACATGGAGAAACCCCGTCTCTACTAAAAATACAAAATTAGCCGGGTGTGGTGGCGCATGCCTGTAATCCTAGCTACTTAGGAGGCCAAGGCAGGAGAATTGCTTGAACCTGGGAGGCGGAGGTTGTGGTGAGCCAAGATTGCGCCATTGTACTCCAGCCTGGGCAACAAGAGCGAAACTCTATCTCAGAAAAAAAAAAAATACAAAAATTAGCTGGGCATGGTGGTGCGCACCTGTAGTCCCAGCTGCTTGGGAAGCTAAGGCAGGAGAATCACTTGAACCCGGGAGGTGGAAGTTGCAGTGAGCCTAGATCGCACCACTGCACTCCAGCCTGGGCAACAGAGCAAGACTCCGTCTCAAAAAAAAAAAAAAAACACTGCCAATGTAGAGTATTGAAGTTGTGATCAGTAGCATTGGACTTGCTACCTCTGTGGCTTCATTGGTTTAGGCTTTGTAGATAGGCAAATGGGATGTGTAAATGTTTTAAAGTCAGAAGTCCAAAAATAAATGCTCACACTGTCTACCTGCTTTTCGTGGAGGAGGTGGAGCAGAAGGAGAAAAAGTTAAGTTAGGGAAAAGGAGTGTCATCAGAAGTGGTCAGTGCAGCTGATTCTGGTTTTCCGGCTTTGGCCTTCTTCAGATTATCTTAGCCTTCTGCCATCTTTATAGTCTCTGTGAATATTTAGCCTCAAGGAATCACATAAGACACAGAATAGGCAGCCTTAAACTTTCACATGTTAATTTTGTTCTTTTACTCTACCCGTGAACACACTGAGGGTCTGATCAGGAGAGAGTGAGCCTAGGCTTCTTGTTTTCATGCTCACGGAGGCTGCTGCTTTCCCTTGGCCTCCCTGGCCTGTCACAGCTGCCTGTCTCTCAGCCTCCCTGACTCTTGGCCTCCCCACCTCTCTGACTCTTGGCCTTGTTTTCCATTGCTGTCCCCACTCTCTACTGAAGCCCAGTCTCAGGCTGCTGCATTCAACCGTGCATTTTGTGTACTTTTATTATTCTGCTTTATCCCACTGTTACTGAAATGATTTTTTTTTTTTGAGACGGAGTCTCGCTCCGTCGCCCAGGCTGGAGTGCAGTGGCCGGATCTCAGCTTACTGCAAGCTCTGCCTCCTGGGTTCACGCCATTCTCCTGCCTCAGCCTCCCGAGTAGCTGGGACTACAGGTGCCCGCTACCTCGCCCGGCTAGTTTTGTGTTTTTTTTAGTAGAGACGGGGTTTCACCGGGTTAGCCAGGATGGTCTCGATCTTCTGACCTCGTGATCC
>NW_012114666.1:2434777-2435202 GCF_000951035.1 Colobus angolensis palliatus | reverse complement strand
CTCCTGACCTTGTGATCCGCCCGCCTTGGCCTCCTAAAGTGCTGGGATTACAGGCGTGAGCCACCACGCCTGGCCGTACTGAAATGATTTGTTCAGGACACGTCTTCATTATAGCATTTAAGCCTGTTGGGGGCAGGTATTTGTTTCAATTCGTGCTTCTTTGTGTAAGGTAAGGTGGTGTAGCTTCCTGGGACTCAGCAGTCACACTGCAGAGTGTAGCTGCCTGGTCCAAATACCAGCCCCACCTTCCCAGCTGTGTGGTCCAAGGAACATCCCGTCATCCCCCTGTGCCTCGATTTTCTCATCCATTAAAAGTGTCAGACAGGCCGGGCGCAGTGGCTCAAGCCTGTGATCCCAGCACTTTGGGAGGCCGAGACGGGCGGATCACGAGGTCAGGAGATCGAGACCATCCTGGCTAACACGGT
>NW_012114666.1:2389777-2428578 GCF_000951035.1 Colobus angolensis palliatus | reverse complement strand
GAAAGAAAGATTCACTTTTGTAGTCGCTGTAGCCATGTCTGCAATGCTCAGGAGCCCCTGTGGCTGTGGTGAGCGTTGGACAGCTCAGCTGTGGAATGTCCACCATCACAGAAGGTGCTAGGAGATGACACGTCAAGACCGCAGACACTTGGGGCACCCTTTTTAACAAGGTGTGTTTTCTACTCCAGATGAGGTCCGTTTTACCCAAAGAAATAACGCTCGTCAGTACTTTTCTAGGACCTCCAGAACAGAGTTACATGGCTCGCAGCCAGTGAGGACTGTTTCAGATAAGCATATTTTCATTTTTACTGGGAGTTTGTTCTTTCTCAGTATCTCATACACAGTAATATCTGAGTCTTCAAAATGGGCTGTGTCGTTCTTATTTCAGCTTGAGCCTGGATCCAGGTGTTTGGAGAATTTGGGTTTTCAGCAGCTTTTTACTGAAGCAGTTGGCCTTCTAAGTGCATTGCTCTATGTCACCAGTGGTAGCTTGAGTTTTTTTTGGTCTTGTGATTTCTTTCCCAAAGCTATAAAAGTGGCCTGTAATCAATAGTAAAGCATTGTCAATAGCATGTTTCTGAATTCACTTGAGGAATAATTTGAATCAAGGAATCACCTTCCCACTTTCTTTGGTTTGATGTTCTCTTGTTTCAAGTCGAGGAAACAGAATGATGCCACTCAGTAAGAAAGCAAACACTCCCTAGTGGTTCAGTCTCATATTGACATGACTCTGCTGTTGAAAATGCCAGTGTGGCTCTTTGGGAACTTCTGCCTGCCTCAGCACTTGAAGTCTGTGCTGCCGCTCTAAGCGGGTAACTACAAGCGGGTCTGTCGAGGGTTCGAATTTGTTGGCAAACAGAGAAGACGACTGAATGAGCCATGGCAGGTCTCCTGGTCCGTATACACAGATGTCTTGGGCGTAGCGTCCTGCAGAAAGAAACACAAAAACCTGGCTGCCTTTGTTTCCTCGCCCGTTTTATTCACACGCAGAAAGTGGCGCATACTCTGTCCAGTGTCACTGGTGAGCCTCGGCTTCACCAGAGTTCACATCAAACAGCATTTCCATGAGTGCCTTGATAGGGGCTTTTATGTTGAATTTTGAACTTACAGTGGAAAGGGACGCTTTCCTTCTTTTAGTGATTTCTAACATCTTTGTTAGTTACTGCTTTGGGTGAATACCATGGAATTTTAGCTCACCATGGGCACAAGGGAGATGAGCTAGCACTCATGTACCTGGTAAAATCTCAATTCCGATAGATTCTGAGTTCCATGAACTTCTAAGTCTTTTCATTGGTTGTAAGTAGTTCGTAAGAATGGTATGGATTTTAAATAAGTCATTGCTTCTATATTTTGGGGGGACCCCAGGCATGCACCACGATGCCCAGCAAATTTTTGTATTTTTTATAGAAACAGGGTTTCACCATATTGGTCAGGCTGGTCTCAAACTCCGGGGCTCAAGTGACCCGCCTGCCTCGGCCTCCCAAAGTGCTGGGATTACAGGTGTGAGCCACTGCGCCTGGCACTGCTTTTTATTTGTTTTTCAGAGTGAACATTTGATACAAACATTGAAGTGGGAATTACAGGCCAGGCTTGGTGGCTCACTCCTGTAATCCCAGCACTTTGGAGGCCGAGGCGGGAGAATGACTTGAGCCCAGAAGTCTGATACCAGCCTGGGCGATAGAGTGAGACCTCATCTCTAATTTAAAAAAAAAGTTTTTAAGTGGGAATTAGAGTTGGAATCCAGTGGTGACTGGATTCCTTGGAGACTCGGTGACACTTTTTATGTGCTTTTGACAACCGTGTCTGGCTCTTTCTGCTCTCCCTTTTAATTCTCACAGTAACACTCTGAAGTGGATTCCATCATCATTCCCATTTTGCAGGTGAGGAAACAGATTAGAGAAGTGAGGCCTCAGCGTGTGTGAGAGGGAAAGTCTGTTTTTTTTCAGAAACCTTGCTCTTTCTCTGCCCAGCTCCTTCCTGCTCTCTTTCCCCACACCAGCCCAGTAATCCTATTTTTAAAAAACCTATCTTGGCTGGGCACGATGGCTCACGCCTGTAATCCCAGCACTTTGGGAGGCCGAGGTGGGTGGATCATGAGGGCAGGAGATCGAGACCAGCCTGGCCAACATGGTGAAACCCCATCTCTACTAAAAATACAAAAATTAGCTGGGCGTGGCGGCGCATGCCTGTTATCCCAGCTACTTGGGAGGCTGAGGCAGGAGAATCGCTTGAACCAGGGAGTCAAAGGTTGCAGTGAGCCGAGATCGCACCACTGCCCTCCAGCCTGGCGACAGAGCGAGACTCCATCATCTCAAACAAAACAAAACCTATCTTAAGGAAATACTATTTTTAAAAGGGCAGGGGGATGTATGCACAAAGTGTCCAGTGTTGTTTGTAAGGCTATATAAGTGGCAGCTGTTACCATGATTTTAAAAAGTTTACTTGATAGACATATTTGCTACAATGTGGTAGAATCTCAGTAGAGTTACATTTAACTGCTTTAAAATTATAAATATGGGCCAGATGCAATGGTTCATGTGTGTAATCTCAGCACTTTGGGAGGCCAAGGCGGTAGGATCACTTGAGCCCAGGAGTTCAGGGCCAGCCTGGGCAGCATAGTGAGACCCCCATCTCTATAAAAAATAAAAAATTAGCTGGGCTTGGTGGCTGATACCTGTAGTCCCAGCTATTTGGGAGACTGAGGTGGGAAGATCACTTGAGCGCAGCAAATGGAGGCTGCAGTGAGCTGTGATCACACCACCTGCACTCCAGCCTGGGTGACAGAGCGAGACCCTGTCTCAAAAAAAAAAAAAAAAAATTACAAATGTGAAGACTATCAGCGGGAGAAACTTAGGACATAAGTGAAAAGCAGCTCAGCTACACCTTGATTTTAACGATACAGCTGTGCCATTTAGACACAGATGAAGTTGAACTGGAAGAGAATACAAATAAATGGACCATTTTCAGAGCTGTGTTAATGCTATTTGGGTGATTAAAAATAAACTCTTTGTTGCTGGTTCTAGTGGGATAGCTGTCCCTCTCCACGCAGAGTCGGGCTGGGAGCTCACCCATCGTAGTGGCGGCAGTTGGTTGCTCCCAGTCTGAGCCCCAGGCCTGCCCCTCCTCCCTGTGCCTGTGGGACTGACTTCATTTACCTGAGCCTTGGATTCCACATCAGTAGGAAGGGTGAATAATTGTTTCTACCTGAGAATTGTTGTGAGGATTGAGGGCAGGCCCAAAGCCAGAGCCCTGGAAGGTTTACTGCCTCCCTACACACCAGGGCTTGGCCTACTTTGGGTGCTGACTCTGAATGCTGGCCACGGATGGCCAAGCTACTGCCTGACTGTGAGAACCGTTTTCCTACCGAAGCTAGTATGAACTAGTAAGCTAGTAAAAACTTCCTGAGGTGTTTACTTTTAGGGAATGAGGACTTCGTTAGGATTTATACTAACTAGGGTTTTTTTCAAACATTGTTGAAACGTTCCGATTTCATTCAGAATTCTGAATCATTAAGGTACTATTGATAGTGTCAACCCGTCATGACTTCTTACGCCATGTGCACACCTGAGGGGCTCCTGTTTTCAGGAAGAATCCGAGCACCCTGCTTTTTCTGAACAATTACTGACTAGTCCTGACAAATCCCCGTGTGTAATGACAGGGAGTCCCTGCTTTCTAAAGAAAGGGCAGAGCTCCTGTTAACCTGTTGTTTACCTGTCGCTTTTCTACCATGTGAATGGATCCCTAATTGAATCATATCTGCTTTTGAAAACACCACTTCACTAGAAAATGGTTCCAGCCCTCTAACCTGGCACCTCTGCGTCAGGAGGGTGGCTGTGCATGTTGGCAGTGGGACTGACTTGTCTTTGAACTAGTCTGGTATTTGATTTACATTTTTTGTTTGTCTCCAATCTGTCTATTTTAGGCCAGTCTTTTAAACAGCTGAAAAACCGGGTAAACCTAGTTTATTTTTAATATCTAGTCTCCTATATTCAAACCCGAGCTCCCTACCCGAAAGCACTGTTAAAATCAGTGACTGTGTCTCTGTGTTCCTGCCGCTGGGTAGGAAGCTGTGTGGAGACACACGCAGGGCCTAGCTATTGCCGCAGAGGGGGTATTCACTTTAGGAAATTTTATCAACCTATATTTTTTGTGATTTGTGTACTTTTCTGTATGAATCTTTTTTTTTTTTTTTTTGAGACGGAGTCTCGCTTTGTCGCCCAGACTGGAGTGCAGTGGCCGGATCTCAGCTCACTGCAAGCTCCGCCTCCCGGGTTTACGCCATTCTCCTGCCTCAGCCTCCCGAGTAGCTGGGACTACAGGCGCCCCCCACCTCACCCGGCTAGTTTTTTTTTTTTGTATTTTAGTAGACACGGGGTTTCACCATGTTAGCCAGGATGGTCTCGATCTCCTGACCTCGTGATCTGCCCGTCTTGGCCTCCCAAAGTGCTGGGATTACAGCCTTGAGCTACCGCCCCCGGCCTGTATGAATCTTATATAAAATTTTTTTTAAAAATTGACTCAACCTATGCTGATTGGATCATCACTAATTCCAGATTACTTTAAACATGGTCCTCGGTCTTTCCCACTAGAATTGAGGCAGCAGTTTTATAGTTGTTGTACAGTTTCAAGCCTTTTTTGTTTTGTTTTGTTTTTCTTTTTACCTTTACATCCATCGTGAACATTTCCTTCCTCATTTTTCCATTTAATGGCTCGAACATTTCCTTCCCAGCCAGCATGTGGTGTAGCACCTGGAGCATCTAAGAGGAAAACAAAACCAGCATACAGGGTGGAATCTGCTTCCCAGTTCTTTTAGTACAAGTTCTTCTGTGCTTTCATTTCCATTTCCTCTAGATGAGGTAGTCAATGAGAAAAGTAGAGGGGAAAGTCCAACCTTCCTTGAAATGTTTCACTTGTGACATTTGATCAAAGGCTAGTGCTTTTGGGGGTGGGAGCGTGTATTACACTGGCGGTAGCATCCGGGTGGACCGAGGTTGGGGATCGCCATCTTTGTACTTGGATTTCATTTTTCGGCCCTTTCTCCATCCCTTGTTACTACTCCCTTGTATGCAGAGTGCTCTTTGTGATTCTCTTGGGGTTCTTTGGATTGTGTTTTCTCTGTAACAGCCTTTGGAGATTATTTGAAAATAGAACTTGCAATGGATATGAGATTATATTAAAAAATCCTAACCAATGTCTACTGGATTCATCGTGTACCACTATCTAGGCTGATTAGCTTAGTTGTTCAGGCTTGAAGCCACACTCCCTATAGGAGCCAGTCCACCTTTTACAAAGAAAATACTGAAGTCCACTTAAAGGATGGTATCTGAGGCCGGGCGCGGTGGCTCAAGCCTGTAATCCCAGCACTTTGGGAGGCCGAGACGGGCGGATCACGAGGTCAGGAGATCGAGACCATCCTGGCTAACACAGTGAAACCCCGTCTCTACTAAAAAACACAAAAAACTAGCCGGGCGAGGTGGCGGCGCCTGTAGTCCCAGCTACTCGGGAGGCTGAGGCAGGAGAATGGCATAAACCCGGGAGGCGGAGCTTGCAGTGAGCTGAGATCCGGCCACAGCACTCCAGCCTGGGTGACAGAGCGAGACTCCGTCTCAAAAAAAAAAAAAATAAAAGGATGGTATCTGATCTCCCTCTACCTCTCAGAGAACCCATCTGAAGTATCAAATTTGCCACAAAACCATTACTAGCTTTAATACTTTCCATCTTACAGAGCCCTTAGCACAATGCCTGGCACCAGTAGTTATCCAGTAGTATTTATCAAATAAATGAAGAACTTTCTAAAGATTTATGCTCAGAATTTTCCAAAGTCTCAGGAAATGCAAAATGCCAGTACTTCTTTCTAGAGAGGGAACAAAAGATAAGAAGTTATCTTTCAGCTAACTTCAGACCCCTAAAATCAGAGAACTTCCTGTCTCACTAAGTGGAAGGTCTGGCAGAATGTGGAACATTTACAAAGCCAAAAAAAACATAGCTGAATTGAAAAAATCTTCAGTTAAGAATAAATCTTATGGCCAGGTGAGCTCGCTCACACCTGTAATCCCAGCATTTTGGGAGGCTGAGGCAGGCGGATCACCTGAGATTGGGAGTTCGAGACCAGCCTGACCAACATAGAGAAACACCGTCTCTACCAAAAATACAAGAATTAGCTAGGCGTGGTGGAGGGCGCCTGTAATCGCAGCTACTTGGGAGGCTGAGGCAGGAGAATGGCGTGAACCCGGGAGGTAGAGCTTGCAGTGAGCCAAGGTTGTGCCACTGTACTCCAGCCTGGGTGACAGTGTGAGACTCCGTCTCAAAATAAATAAGTAAATCTTCTGCTGTTGCTGCTGACTGCACAGACATCCATATCGGTGGGTCTTTCTTACCTTTTAGTTGGTTCAGGGTCACCCAGTAGTGTTGCTCTGGGCTGCGGATATCTTTGGACCACTGAAGCATGTCTTTTGCACGGATGTCAGTCAGTATGAACTCTACGAACTTCCTTGTAAGTACATAGTAAGCACTTCCAAAATAAATGGTTAACTTATGGGGTGGTTTGTCTTTGAATCTGTTATTTGGAGGTGCATAGACATTTTCTTCAGGAACGAATTCGAGATGACTTTGACTTGTCTTGGATTTAATGTGTGGTGGTTGGATTACTCCAGGAGTGATATTTTTATCATTCCATTTACTTCTGATGTAGTGTATGATTTCTCTGTTGGTTTTGATGGGAAAATCCTGTCCACAAAGATTGATGACATAGTTCCATTGAAATTTAGAATGCACTAGATCTTTCATACAATTAATATCTGCCTGTAGTCTTGTAAAGCCAGCATAAGCCATCTTCTCTTGGAGGAAATAAAAACGTTTTCAAAACAGTTAACCAAGGTTTGCACAGCAGTCTTATACTTCTTTGGGGCCTTTTCATCAACATGAATACAGTAAACATTTTGAGGTACATAAATAGCTCTGAGAAGCTGCACAAACATGGCCAGCTCCTTATGAATAGTTATAATATATGCCAAAGAGAAATCACTCTCTTCTGTAGACAGGGGTCTGGTTATGAAATGCAGCCCCCAAGAAATCCTGGAGCAGTTTCCTGGTGTGTGTAAATGAGCATGTATTTCAGATTTATGAGGGATTTTGCAAAATTTTGCAATTTGGGGGGCCGCCCCTTTCCCTTCAAATAAAGCGGAGCACCGTTCATCTGGGTACAAGCCACATTCTACTACTTCTGAATGGACAGGTTCTTCCTCTAGTTCCGCAGGAGTTGGATTCCTTAAGTAAAGAAAAATGAAGATGCAAATGACTGCGCTCACAACAAGTCCAGACTTTGTGACTCGAAGCTGGCTCATATCTTGAGCTCCGAGTGCATTCTTATTACCGTAATTTGAGTATTTTTCCTTTAAGCTTCCTAAAAGAACAACAGAGACAATTTAGGGTGTTGTAACTCTCCCCCCACCAACTTTATTGAAGTACACTAAGCTACATATATACACCCATGAAACCGTCACAGAAATGAAGATAACAAGCATTTCCCTCACCCCTCAAAGTGTTCTTACGCTCCTTTTCATCCTTTCTTTCCATCCACATCTCTGGCAATTGCCAGTATGCCTTCTGTCACTATAGTTTGTCAGGGTGTGTGTAACTCTTTAAGAAACTGCCAAACTGTTTTTCCAAAGTGGTTGTACCAGCAATGTATGATAGTTCCATTTATTATATAGCCTCATGCATACTTGCTGTGGTCAAATGTTTTAATTTTTAGCTTTTAATGAGTGTGTAATGTTAGTTTCCTGTAGTTTTACTTTGCATTTCCCTAATGACTAATGATGTTGAGCATATTTTCATGTTATTGCCCTTATTTAGGGAGATGAAAAATCGCAAATACTTGTTTTAGACATAGACATTGTCCTGTTCTGCATTATTCAAAGTTCATTTTATGCCATTATTCTGCATATAAGACTAAATATTTCCAATAAAAGAAGTGACAAATTAAGAGGAATTTTATGATTATACACTTAAACCTGTCGCAGTGAGTTTCTGGGCCAGGCACAGGCTCGTGCCTGTGATCTCAGCACTTTGTGAGGCCAAGGCAGAGGATCACTTGAGCCCTGGAGTTCAAGACTAGCCTGGGCAACATAGTGAGACCCCATCTCTATAAAACATTTGAAAATTAGCCAGATGTGGTGGTACCCTGATTATCCCATTGCACTCCAGCCTGGGTGACAGAGTGAGACCCTGTCTCCCAAAAGAAAGAAAAGAGTTTCTGAATTATTTTTAGGAAACATGTCATAGATTTAAAAAAAGGTATCTTTAATAACATTATTTGATAGTCATGTAGTTGTCTGTCTTGAGTCTACAGAGGTACATGAATAGGTGTAGCAGTAGCAAGAAGTGACCAAAAGGTTTCAGTTAAGTAATTATTACATGCAAGGATCATTCTTTGGAATTTAGGGAAGAAGGTTGTTTGGTAACATGTCAAACTTTATATTGTTAGAAAGTATTTGTTTTTCTTGTTTATGAATCTTGATTTGGTTTCCATTAAAAGTTGCGTGTTGACCAGCGTGGTGGCTCACACCTGTAATCCCAGCACTTTGGGAGGTCGAGGCAGACGGATCACAAAGTCAGGAAATCGAGACCATCCTGGCTAACACAGTGAAACCCCATCTCCACTAAAAACACAAAAAATTAGCCAGGCATGGTGGCGGGTGCCTGTAGTCCCAGCTACTCGGGAGGCTGAGGCAGGAGAATGGTGTGAACCCAGGAGGCGGAGCTTGCAGTGAGCTGAGATTGCACCACTGCACTCCAGCCTGGGCGACAGAGCAAGACTCCCTCTCAAAAAAACAAAACAAAAGAACAACAAAAATAAAGTTGCATGTTATTCCTATTTCCTATTTTTCAAAAGCCCATATACATGTGACTGGTGTTTGAGCTCAGGTTGGACACTGGTTCCTTGCCTTTCCACGTCATTTTTACAAATGCTGTTTGGATAATGCCTCACCCAGGCAGCATTTTTAGTTCTCCTTGTGTTCTTAAACTCTGAGCCAACGAAAACTATTAACATTGATCATGGATTTTTAAAGCTGTTGTATGTATTTTCATTGTACAGTTTATTTCTACCCATCATGCTTCCAGAATAAAAAGCACCACTGCCGAGGTATGTCAGGCTGCCTGTGTTCCACTGGTTCAGTAAATGGTTTCTGCCCCAAACGTGAAACCTTATAGCCTAATTTAAAGACATTCTTATAAATTATGTAATACTTATCTTTATAAACATGAAACCATCATAATTTATGCATTTTATATGAGATTTCTAAAATAAATTAAACCTGATTGTAGAAATTGAATAGGAAAGAAAAATGTTCTTGAAAGTCAAGCTTTTTACTACTTCTCCTGTAAGAATTTTGATTAAAGATAAACTATGTGCCATAGTTTGTCATATCTTCCTCTGTATTATGACTTTAGTATAGGAAGAAGGGTTTGGTTTTGTTTTTGTTTTTTGTCTGTTGTCCTTTTATTTTGTTTTTTGTTTGTTTGTTTGTTGAGACAGAGTCTCTGTCGCCCGGGCTGGAGTGCGGTGGCGTGGTCTTGGCTCACTGCAACCTCTGCCTCCCCAGTTCAAGTGATTCTCCTGCCTCAACCTGCTGAGTAGCTGGGATTATAGGCATGTGCCACCATGCTAGCTAATTTCTGTATTTTTAGAGATGGGGTTTCACCATGTTGGCCAGGCTCGTCTCGAACTCCTGACCTCAAGTGATCCACCCTCGGCCTCCCAAAGTGCTGGGATTATAGGCGTGAACCACTGCACCCGGCCTGTTTTGGGTTTTTGTTGTTGTTTTGGTTTGTTGTTTTGTTTAGAGGAGTTTCGCTCTTGCGGCGGAGGTTTGGCCTCACGACAAAACCTTGGCCTTTGAGACAAAAACATAACAGTGGTACCAAAGACATAATAATGCGCGCCTTATATGTATGTAGTGTACAGTGGAACAAAACCCCTTCCAACCTCAAAGGCCAAGGTTTTGTCCTGAGGCCAAGGTTAAAGTACTTCCAGGGAGTTGTTTCCAAACACATTGCTCTTCTAATTAGAGCCAGTGCCTGTGTTCTTTTTTTCTTGTAATTCTTCCACGGTCTTCCTCCCCCGACTCCCAACAGGCCTTCACAGCCAGTAGCAAAAGTCAGCAATATGGGTTTGATACCACATTACCTCCAGAACAGTTCGTTGAAGGATATAGTCTCTGAGAATTTGTTAGGAAGGGATTTCATTTGTCGTAGAGACTTTTTAGGGTGAGTTGGCAGCATCCCATATATTCTCTTTTGCTGAATTTTTTATATGTATATATTTTAAAGGAAATTCCTATGAGTAAATAGATAATGGATGGGAACCTTTAAGGGTGAACTCAAAATATTTTGCCATATATTCTAGAATATTACCGTTTTAAAGCATTGACATTAATTTAACCAGCATAAGCAGTTGATTTAGCACCCAAAGAAAGTTTCTGAGAGCTTTACTTTTAAAAAAGGGTGGGGGTTGAGGGAAGCTCAATATTGCATTTACCTTATTAGGAACCTCATATTTAGCTTCAGGAAATGGGTTTTGAATCAGGGCCCCGGTGTTAGGCTCAGAGCCCTAGCGCTTAAGAATCTGTCAGGCAAGTAACGGAAGCTCCCTGAGTGTCCATTTTCTTGACTGCGGACATGGTGTGTGGTAGTGTCTGCCTCACAGGGACACTGGGAGGAGGTGCAGGAGTGAAGGATGTGAGTTTCACACTGAGCCTGGCCCTAGGAGCTCCTCCGTGCTCACTGGCGCGCACCCTTGGAGTAATGCGGCCCCGAAACTGTAACTGCAGGTGCTCTCTTCCCTTGTCCTAAAGTCCCTGTAGCCACACAACAAAAATGTGGTGTCTCTTTCTCTCGGAGCTTAGAATGCTGTCCAAAGCAGCCTCAGTGTTAGCACAGTGTTTTCCTGAGTTATTTGAGATGATAATATGAGTTGGACGAATTTTGAATTCAAAAGCTAGCTGTCTGGTAAAATGGATGCCTTTCTCAAAATGCTTGTTCCTGAAACATGTATCAATTATTTTAGCCATTTTGATGGAAAGAAAAAAACTTTATTTTAGGATATCCACTCAAAACAACCACAAGAAATAAAACATTTTATTTTACAAAATGAGAGCTGAGGATTTGAACGTGGTCTTGAATCTGCCTCTCATGTGAGGAGTTAACAAATGGTAGCATTTTATATTTAAAAATCTGGTTGATGCCATACTGGGAAAATATTCTACTTTTCTTTGGCTTAAACAAAAGTGGGGGCTATTTTTGATAGAAAAAGACACCTGCAACACCTACATTTCAAATATTACTCATATTCTAATGTTTTAAAACCATACAGCAAAGAAAAACATTATTTACTTCAAAAAGTGTACCTGTGGCCAGGTGTGGTGGCTCACGCCTGTAATCCTAGCACTTTGGGAGGCTGAGGCAGGCAGATCACTTGAGGTCAGGAGTTTGAGACCAGCCTGGCCCAACATGGTGAAACCCCATCTCTACCAAAAATAACAAAAATCAGCTGGGCATGGTGACGTGTGCCTGTAATCCCAGCTACTCTGGAGCCTGAGGCAGGAGAATCACTGGAAACTAGGAGGCAGAGGTTGCAGTGAGCTGAGATTGCACTACTGCACTCCAGCCTGGGTGACAAAGAAGTGAGACGCTGCCACACACACACACGTGCGTACACGCACACACACACGTATCTACTTAACCTTTGCCTTGGTGGGTCTTGCATAGCTACTGAGACGCTTACCGGGAGAAGCCCCCTGGTTCCTGGAGTGGGAGTCCTGGAGGCGTCAGGGCCCAGCCTGGCCTTTCTCTCCCATCGGTTCCTCCCCAGCAGCAGCACCTGCTTCAGTCACTTGAGTAGAGTTGCCTGGCAGGTTTTGTTGCTGTCTGTCCCTGGAGAGTTTAATTCCTGTTAGTTCTGACCTGCAGATTGAAAAGTCGTTGCTGCTTTTGCTTCTCTGAGTATTTCCTTGGGACCGGATCCCTCCTGAAAAACAAAATGAGACAACAGAAGACGCCTGACCCAGATGAAGGGCGCATAGCCACTCACATTCAGAAAACTGCAGGATGAAATCGTGGTATTCATGAGTCAGAGTCTTGAAATGATTTTAAATACAGGAGGCATGATTTAGTTATCAGACCCTCTCTCATGAAGGGGATAAATAAAAGTCACTTAAAAATCCCGTTTCTCCATAAATAGCATTCAGAAAGATCCAGACATTTCACAAGGCAGGGACTGAGCCTTCTCTGTGCTCTGTAGCGTCCCCAAGGATGAGTCTGCGCCATAGCACGTGGTGAAAGTGGGGTCTGACACGCCTTCACTAGGCTTTCCACTTCCCTTCTTTCTCCACCTCTGGGTACTTTTCTTCTTAACATCCTTTCCTTTTCTGGTTTTAAAGGTTCTCTGCTTGCTGGTACTCTCTGCAGGCTTGCCACAGACAGCTCTATTAAGAATATCGGCACCAAGAGGCATAGATCACACACCATAGAAATTTCTTATCTTCTGTGTGCCTTGACGCCTAAGCGGGATGTGTGGTCGGATGAATACAGATTCTCCTCGCTGCCTCTGAGATACATGCTGCTGTTTTGCAGAACAGATGCTGCAGTTGCCATAGCACAGACTATTAGAAACATTGAGCAGACAGAATGTAGTCCCCATAATCTTCAGGAGTTGCGGCACTCATGTGGCCTTCCAGTGGGGAGACCCCATACATTTTGTTTGTGTGATACTCAGAGTCTGTGAGTTATCTAGCAAGAATCAGAAAAGGTCAGGTCCTTTTATGTGTGGAAAAGTCACATTGCCAGCTTGTGAGGTCTTGCTGTGCCATCTCTTCCTGCATCTTGTGAATGCTTGTTTCGAAACATGGCCTTGCTGGGTGCAGTGGCTCATATCTATAATCCCAGCACTTTGAGAGGCTGAGGTGGAAAGATTGCTTGAGGCCAGGAGTTTGAGACCAGCCTGGAAACATAGCAAGACCTTGTCTCTACAAAAAATTCTTTAAAATTAGCCAGATAAGGTGGTGCGCACCTGTAGTCCTAGCTACTTAGGAGGCTGAGGTGGGAGGATTGCTTGAGCCCAGGAATTTGAGGTTACAGTGAGCTAGGATCGTGCCGCTGCACTGCAATCTGGGCAACAGAGTGAGGTGCCATCTCATAATAATAATAATAACAATAATATTTGTCCTGTGGGTGCACCTGGACTAGATGGCAGATCTGTTCATACTGGCCCATTCCTGAGGGTCGAGGGTTGGTGCTGGGTTTCACCTCGTCTCACATTCTGCATCTGGAAGGAGGAAGCCATTCTAAGCCAAACAGCAGTGGAAGAAGCAACTGAGGAAGTGCTGGGGAGTGTTGCCCACATTAAACGTTACACTTCCACATTGCTGTGGGAAATGCCAGCACAAGAAGCAAATGTACTAGAGGAGCTGTGCCACCCATTTCTATTGGTAATAAATGGACAAAGGGTAAATCAGCTTGATGTATAAACGTCTTATACAGATTGACTAAAGTAAAACATTTAAAAAATGAAATCCCTAATAAACAAAAGGACATAGGGATCATTTACGAAACAGGTATTGTGAATGCAGTGGGGATTTTTAATGTTTCTTAATCCGAGCCAAAAAGGAGCTGTTTCCCTTGCCATTCAGATTAGCATAAGTTTTTCTTCAAAACTTAAGGTGTGATGGGGACGCTCGTGTATGGGGATGTATATTTGCATGCAAGGTTTTGGGAGAATTGCTTGGCTTTAAAATCTCATCTCCTTTTATCCTACTTTGAAATATTTCCTTAGGCTCTGCTCTTATTCATTCATTCAGCAGTTATTCACTGTATCTGTTGTGGGCAGAACCTTAGGCTCCCACCATGGAACATGAAGACAAAATGCCTCCTGCTTCGGGCCAACAGTGTAGTGGAGGAAACACACTGTTTTTTTTTTTTTTTTTTTTTTGAGACGGAGTCTCGCTCTGTTGCCCGGGCTGGAGTGCAGTGGCCGGATCTCAGCTCACTGCAAGCTCCGCCTGCCGGGTTTACGCCATTCTCCTGCCTCAGCCTCCTGAGTAGCTGGGACTACAGGCGCCCGCCACCTCGCCCGGCTAGATTTTTGTATTTTTTAGCAGAGACGGGGTTTCACCGTGTTAGCCAGGATGGTCTCGATCTCCTGACCTTGTGATCCTCCCGTCTCGGCCTCCCAAAGTGCTGGGATTACAGGCTTGAGCCACCGCGCCCGGCCCACACTGTTTTAAAAGTCAGTACAAACATGCAGACATAACACTCATTTACTCTAAGCCATAGGGTACTGCACAGGAAACAAAAACAGGATTCCGTGATAGAGAATGACCACGTCTCGGAAGTGGAATTCCTAGGTCAGAGATGCATGCAGTCAGCTGTTCATTGCTAATATTATTGGTAAGGAGAAAGATTGGGAAGCCACTATTCCATTTGTTAAAGTGATATAAATATCTAGATGCATTAGCATATTGCTCCTAATTTGACCACTGTTCCCCTCTTGGCATTTTCCCTACTGGCCTTTTTAAAAATACTTTTAAAAAGCATCCAGAGAGGGCATATGAATATAAATATACAATTACTAGTTTGCTTTTTCCTTTAACTTATGATGAGCATTTTCTACGTTGCCCCAAACTCTAACCATATAATCTTCCTTTTTGGGAATGTATTTCATGATTTTTTTAACATTTCCCCCATTCTTTGGACATCTGAGTTACAAGCAATAAAAAGAATGAAGATAAAAATTTAAATGGATATATAATTTCTACTGTACAATAACAATACTCAAGAAAAATGCATTAGCAGGAAGATATGGGTGTTTTTTCTGTTGGTATAATACATGTTATCTACCAAAGAAGTGGGGAGCAGGTCCCTGTGGACCAGCTGTGACTTCGCGGCAGCCCCCTGCCCTTGTTTTCCCTCATCCTTCAGGGATGAACCATTGCACTCAGGTTTCTCGGGTCAAGCACCTACCCAGAACAAGTGATGGGGCCCTAGCGGTTGGGAGGACTCTGCCCAGTCTCCAGGGGCAGTTCCTACCAAGGTCCAAGCCACTGAGGCCCTTGAGGGTGTGGGTTTGGGATTAATGGATCTCTTGAATTTTTGAGAGAAAGAGCAAGATTGCTCAATTTCTAATGTGAGGGGTTTCTGACTTCTTATTGTCAGTGGCCGATTCAACTTTAAAAGTACAGTAAGTCTGGACACAACACAGCTCACCTGTGTGCAGAATAAGGTCCATGGCCTCTGAACAGCCTGGTCGAGAGGAAGGAGACCGCTCACCCCGACACTGTCGGAAGGAGGGGCAGCAAGGAGTGATAGAAAGAAGCAGCAGCAGAAACCCGGAAGGAGAGAAAAAGAAAGGTGGGGGCAGCACCCACAGGGAGCAGACGCTGGGCTCCTCCTCACCCCTTGGCCCTTTATGCCATAGCTGTGGCTCCAGGCCCCACTGGGCCTTAACTACCACCTGGTTCTGTTCCTGCAGATTCTTTTTCGCTGCAGGGAAGAGACCATCTTCCAGAGCCATGGGAAAGCTCTACTCAGACCTCCCATAGCGTGAGACTTCCCAGGGGACCTCCTCTAGCCGAGCAGGCTGTTCCTCCTGTAGGCCCAGCTCTCTACAATGATGGCTAAAAACAAGCTCCTTTTCTTCAAGGGCTGTACCAGTTAAATGCTAGATTGGGCACCTGCTTCAGTCATTCATGTAACTTCTCTGTGGCACCACCCTCAGGGATTTGTGCGTCAAAAAGGTGTCTTCAGTCATGAAAATTTACCAGACGCACCCTAGAAAAAAAGCTGATCTTAACCTGAAAATCACTTTTGGAGACAAGAACTGCATTAAATAACCCAGCTAAGGCACGGGCTGAGGAGGGTCAGCAAATGGTTGTTGGTATCTTCTGTGCATTTGGGAGATGCTGGAAAATCCTTGGCAACTTCAGGAAAAAAAGTGCTTTTGTGGCTTTTCTTGTGCTGATAATGTTTTCTACAAAAGAGATTCCGGGCATAATATGTCTGTTATTACTCTGAGCTCAAATGACGATCCACCCACCTTGGCCTTCCTGAGTGCTGAGATTATAAGCATAAGCCACCACGCCCAGTCTTAGACCCCCTCATTTTTGCAGCTGAGGAAACTGAGGCCCAGAGAGGTGGTGTGGCCTGAGCAAGTTGGCCTAGACAGATGGTGGCAGAAATCTCAATTCAGAATGCACGACTGGGAACCTCCACTCCTGGTTCTCGTTTTTTCCCCTGTTTTCCTGTCCCCAGCCCTGGGTACCTCTGCTGTGCCAGGCACTGGGTAGCTGCTGGGGCCACAGCAGGGAAGAAGACCACATAGGCAAAGTGATGAAGACAAGACTCCAGGTCATGATTAGTGCCATGGAGCAAACACAGAGTGCTGGGATCCCACCAGTGACAGCATGGTCACAGGGAGCCTCTGCCGAGGTGGCTCGCTCAGACAGTTCTGTGAGTGTGGGCGTGCCTTTGAGTGTGTGCAGTGTGCGTTTCTACCACCACGATACTGTCAGGGTGGCCTAGACCCTGCTCACAGCTGCCGTCATGCTTGGGGGTTTTCTAGAAAGACTCGAGACTTAGCATATGGTTGTACTTACCTAAGATTCACTGCAGCAGTGTGGTATGGATATGGAGCTGGGTGTTGAGGGAAAAGGTGCAGGTAGCAGAGTCTGGAAGGATCCACGTGGGGCTTCCTTACGCACACTCCCTCCCTCAAGGGGTTGCACGAAGTGAATACTTTCCACCCACAATGAAACTGCAACACGTGTGATGTTTTTGCCCAGGGAAGCAAATGAGAGACTCAGTTCCCAGTGTTTTGGCTGAGAGCCGGTTTTATACCCTTGGCCTAGCATGTTGCAGAATTCCACACTCCCATAAGGAGGGTAGGTGTCAGCATAGACCACATTGTTCATAGAAACAGTCTGGGCACATGAGCCAAGCTACTCTTGTCAGTTAAAAAATGGCGGGAACCCTCCCAAAATCCAAGTTCCCAGACACCAGCCAGGCACCAGCCTTGCAAGTGATAGCACTCTTAACCTGCTGCGCTGACCCTTTGCTGTGTGCAGGAACTTTCCAAACCAAGGCTTTGACCAGAAAGCCAGTAATAGGAGCCTGGGGGCCACTGCTTGGGGCTGAGAGTGGGGGACTGAAGCGTGACCTCCCCACTGAGTGGTGATGGAATCTGCCCTCTCTTGTTTGCCCTCTCCAGTGTGGGGCTGCCTTCCAGGAGGATGATGTCATCGTGCTCAATGGCACCAAGGAGGATGTGGATGTGCTGAAGACCAGGATGGAGGAGAGGAGGCTGAGAGCGAAGCTGGAAAAGGTAATGGGAGTCTTCAGGTTCCGCCTAGCCCCCATCTGTACTCCAGAGCCGACTGCAAACCACTGAACTGAGCTGGCAGCTACTTAGGGGTTTGCATGATCAAGGCAATTTTTACAACCTAGAAGGGCCTGGACTGTAGAAGCAGATTCCAGCTGTGGCTCAGGCACTGCCTGGCTGTGGTGGGCACAAGCGGTCATCAGTGAGGTGGGGTAGTGATAGCCTGTGAGGGCATGGAGCTGTCAGCAGGCTCCAGAGACCATGGCCGTAAAGCACTGACACTGACGCCGTCCCAGGAAGCCCTTGGGGAAAGGCAGCTACCACCATTACTGCTGCTGTCACTTACCGTTGCTGTTGATTTATACTTGGGTCTCATAGCTTGTAAAACAAAGGAAAAATGAAAAGTCACCATCATTCCAGCATAGGTAAGGTTCCCCTGCTGCCCAGATTGGAATGTGCTTGGGAGTGCCCTGGCAGTCTGGGCTCCAGTAGGCCTGGGTGGGCCTGGGCGCCTGTGTGTCTCACCCACTCCCAGGGCATGCGGATGCAACTCCTCAGGGTCGCACTTTGAATAGCAAGGAGCTAATGAGTAGCCTTCCCAAAAATGGGGGCCAAATCCTTCACCTTCCTGAGCCCTCTCACGGGGAGAGGGAGGGTCTTTTATGGAGCGTGGTGCTTCAGTGTCCGGGAGGGAGCCTGGCACCCAGAAACAGGGAAACCATTGCTGAGTAACATGGCAGAGCGAGCAGGCTCCAGACAGTGCATCCGCCAGGAGTTCTTCCTTGCACTGGCGGTTCCCCATCTAGCAGTGCATGTTCATGTTTACAGATGATAGCTATGGAATATAGGCATTTGGTGAGTGGCAAGTTTCTTATTCTTTAAAAAAAAAAAAAAAAAGTTGGGTTCAGGATAAGCTAGGGAGAAAACTTTATGTGATCAGAACTAAGGCAAAAGAATGCTTGAAGTACTAGAAAATGAGCTCCAGTAGGCTGAGGACATAAAATTATGAAACAAATCGCCTGCCCTCACGTGGGCATGTGTTTTACCAGTGCCAGTCCAAGGCGAGAATGATGGAGTGCCTGAAGATTTTTCAGAGGTTTGGGGTTTTTTGTTTTTTGTTTTTTTTTTGGCGGAGTCTCGCTGTGTCGCCCGGACTGGAGTGCAGTGGCCGGATCTCAGCTCACTGCAAGCTCCGCCTCCCGGGTTTACGCCATTCTCCTGCCTCAGCCTCCCGAGTAGCTGGGACTACAGGCGCCCGCCACCACGCCCGGCTAGTTTTTGTATTTTTAGTAGAGACGGGGTTTCACCGTGTTAGCCAGGATGGTCTCGATCTCCTGACCTCGTGATCCGCCCATCTCGGCCTCCCAAAGTGCTGGGATTACAGGCTTGAGCCACCGCGCCCGGCTAGGTTTGGGGTTTTTAAAAAATCATAACAGGCCAGGTGCGGTGGCTCCTGCCTATAATCCCAGCACTTTGGAAGGCCGAGGTGGCTGGATCACGAGGTCAGGAGATCTAGACCATCTTGGCTAACATGGTGAAGCCCCATCTCTACTAAAATATACAAAAAATTAGCCAGGCATGGTGGCGTGCACATGTAGTCCCAGCTACTGGGAGGCTGAGGCAGGAGAATGGCGTGAACCTGGGAGGCAGAGCTTGCAGTGAGCCGAGATCACGCCAGTGCACTCCAGCCTGGGTGACGGAGCGAGACTCCATCTCAAAAAAAAACAAAAAATCATAACAGATAAGATAGGACCGTATCACCCTGGAATAATGTGTAATTCATGGTTGTAAGGCTTAAAGAAGCCGAGGCTTGAGCACATGGTAGCAGTATTATCATTACACGTGAATCCAGACTGATCAGAAAGAGCCAAAAGCATTTGTATTTTCTCCTTTCATCATTTTACTTTACGTAGAAAATAATGTCTGAAAATGGCTCTGTAGTTCAAGGAATTGTGCCCAAACTTTGAATTCAGATGCCGGTAGAAATACTTCATGGAGCAATATTATAAGATGTTAATACAACATTCATAAGAACTATTTAAACAGCCACTTGGTAGGCAGGTGCGGTGGCGTGTGCCTGTAATCCCAGTTACCGGGGCAGAGGAATCACTTGAACCCCGAAGGCTGAGGTTGCAGTGAGCTGAGATCGTACTTCTGCACTCCAGCCTGACAGACTCTCTCAAAAAAAAAACAAAAAGAAAAAAAAGCCACTTGGCCGTTTAAATGCTGTGTTAAGGTTGAAAAGTAAATACATGTATATCTTATATAAAATGTGTTAATTCTAAGTTGGTTTTCTAAATTACTGTGATTTCATTATTGTAAGAGGGGGAAAAAAGAGGGAAACTAAGTTTGAGGAGTTTTTAACTAAGGACAGTTGCCAAAAGCCATCTCCCTATTCTTCATTGCTACCATTGATCAAGCTCAGTTTTAAAAAACACAAAAGGGCAGCTGAGTGCCGTGGCTCACACCAGTCATCCCAGCACTTTGGGAGGCCGAGGCAAGCAGATCACTTGAGGTCAGGAGTTCAAGACCAGCCTGGCCAACATGGTGAAACCCCATCTCTGCTAAAAATACAAAAAATAGCTGGATGTGGTGGGGCGTGCCAGTAATCCCATCTACTCTGGAGGCTGCGGCAGGAGAATTGTTTGAACCTGGGAGGCGGAGGTTGCAGTGAGCCAAGATCGCACCACTGCACTCCAGCCTGGGCAACAGAGTGAGATTCTGTCACACACACACACACACACACACACACACACACAAAACAGGGGAAAAAATGCATTTTAAAGGAAGCCACTAGGAATATCCATGTTCTCTTTGACCATTTTGCTTTCATGAGTTTTCTGTCACAGGTTTCCTGCCAAGTAATTGAAAGCCCAGTGGGACTAACATGCCCCCCTCTGCAAAATACTCTCCAGAGCTTCTGGGAATACCTCACAGCTACTGCTGCCAGGATACCACAGTATTTCCCAAATACACTTGCAGCTGAAAGCAAGATGGAACATTTCCTCTCTAGCTCCTTCTTGCCTGTGCTTTTCAAATAACCTCAGCTATGAATGGAGGGCTTAGAAATAAACAGTGGTCTCTGACTTGTTTGAAGGACCGAGTATCAGTTTTCACGATGTGATTGCTCGCATTGCAGGTGTGAGATGCGCAGAAGGTCTTTATGTTTTGTTATAAATCACATTGCATGTATGTGTTACAAATTCAAAGCCTGAGAGTCTGTCTTGAATGCTCAGTGCTGGGGGACGGCTGAAGTAATCAGGCTGCTTATCTTTAGTGCCACCTTTTGGATGCTTAGGACATTGACATTTTAAAGTGAATTGAATGAACACAGTCCTGCGTGTCAGTTCTGTGATTAGATCAGCTCCAACACAGCCATGTGACTGTCGAATGGTTTATTTTATTATTGCTGATCAAGATAACTATTATGAGTAACAGAATTCTAGTGTCTGGAAATCTAACAAGAGTAGTTTTGAGTTTAGAAGAATTAGCTCAACTGTCTTTAATATAAACTTCCAAGGCCTTATACTTGAATAACAAATACCAAAGCAGTTTGACAACTTTGAAAAAAAGTTAGTGGAATGTGCAAGATTTAGCTCGTGTTTATGCTGGCTGGACTTCACATACCCATATATACTCTGTGTGATTCATTTAAGTGCACTTTTCTATACAATTGTCACCATCAACCTTGGCCCTTATTACTGAAATCTGTCAGCCTCATTTGAAATTTTTGCAAATGTGATTTGGGAGATGTAAATATAAAAGTGAACAGCTCTATGCAGATACATTTTTGTGTGAGGCAGAAGTACATGACTGGAGTCACATGCAGAGGATGAACACTCAGGAGTTACGGAACCTCAAAAGCCTTCTTCAGGTGACTGACTGTCTCATGTGACTGGCATCGGCCGGTCAGACAGGGCCCCCAGGACAATGGGCAGCCATACTGACGATGAAGTGGAGTGAATCTGAGCACGTCCTCCAACATTCTTTCTTTTTATAGAAAACAAAGAAACCCAAGGCAGCAGAGTCTGTTTCAAAACCAGATGTCAGTGAAGGTAAGATCCTTCAAGCGATCCTTACGACTCTAAGGCAGTCTGCTAATATGTTCATGCTTTGTTTTGCATTGTTTTTGCTTTGCCTACTTTCTTTTACAGAAGCCCCAGGGCCATCAAAAGTTAAGACAGGGAAGCCTGAAGAAACCAGCCTTGATTCTAGAGAGAAGAAAAACAACTTGGCTCCCAAAAGCACAGGTGGGTCCTGTTGTAGCTACAGGGAGCTGTTTCGAGAAGGCTGGAAACCCAGGTGGCTGAGTCCAGGTTTCACAGGAGTGGGCGAATGGGAAATCCAAGCCTGTCCTGTGTCATGTCTCTAGAGAGCGCACTGAACTCTCTTTAGGGGGATAACTAAGAAATATTGAACACACCCTCATCAGGAGCCCTGGCAGGATTGATGGGGTCTGGGCACAAATGCTAGTTGTTTAGATTCCTTCGAGTAAGCAAGCGCCTGGTGCCAAGCAAAAAAGGCTGTGCTGAGAACTGGCTCAGATGTTGCACAGAGACTGTCAGATGGACTGTGGCTCAGGGCCTGCGGGGAATGCTCCCAGTTTCTTTACCCTTGGGGCTTTCGTGGGCTCCATGTGTGGCTCTCAGAGTCCCCTCTCTGCTGCCTCTTGACCAAGGATCAAAGTTTCTCCTAAAACTCACTCTCTTTAACTCAAAGAAAATACCATTCATTTCACAAAAAGAAAAATACAGATTGATTGTTAAGAGTGTGTGATCTTGTTCTCTAAGTAGCATCCAGGGAGGCTGACAGGCTCCTATCCCGGCTCTACATGGGATGGCCACTCAGGTTCCTGTGCTCGTTTCCTCCCCTGGAACGCAGGCCCTGCCTCATCGGGACAATCTAAGTCATTTGTGGGGCTGGGACCAGTGTCTGCGACAGAGCAAGTAGTTGGTGGGACAGTAAATGATAGATGTGTCGTGCTGTGTCTGCTTTGCTGGCGTTGGCAATTAAGATGATGTCCATCAGCACTCACACAGCCAGCAAGAAAACGTCTGGGACAGAGTGACTGACACGCTTCCCTTCTGAGGATGCGAAGTTCAGAGTCATCTTTATCCCAACCCTGACAGTTTTGGCTCTTCATTTTTCTAGCAACAAATGAGAGCTCTTCTGGAAAAGCTGGGAAGCCTCTGTGTGGAGCCACAAAGAGGTCCATCGCTGACAGTGAAGAATCCGAGGCCTACAAGTCCCTCTTTACCACTCACAGCTCCGCCAAGCGCTCCAAGGAGGAGTCCGCCCACTGGGTCACCCACACGTCCTACTGCTTCTGAAGCCCACAATGCCACCACTCCTGCCCTAGAAGGTTGTTTAGTTTCCACGTAGGCAGGTCGCTGTGCACCTCTGAGTGTACTGCTGTGTGTTCTCTCTAGCTCTGTGTCATAAAGCTGTCCTGGCCAGCGTTCGAGATGGTGTGGTCACTCTTGCTGTGAGGCGTGTGGGTTCCAGGGGGGACATGGGAGGGGCTGCACAGTGGCCCGAGGTCATACTTGCTTCCACCTGCAGGTGCATTTGGTCCTTTCCATGGCCAGGAAGCCCTGTGGGCCGCACTTTTTATACTTCCAGTAACAAGAGACTCCAGAGTCCTCACTGGTGCAGAGTTGGCACATATTAACTACAATTCTAATGATTTTGCTACCAGCAATAAATTAAGTAGGCCAAGTGAAACTGGGCTTTAGAAAGGATGGATTTCAAATACACTGTGCCCACTAGAAGCTTTGAAGAGCCTCGTCCCTCTGCTACAGCCCTGGGAGGAGCCAGGATCCTTGTTGGTCTAGCTAAATACTATTAGGGGAGTCTGCCCCATCTCATCATTTCGAAGATAGCAGAGTCTTGGTTGGGCACCCAGTGACTGGGTTCAAAAATAAAGCTGGTCTGCCTCGTCTCTCCTCTGTGTTTTTATCTTTTCTACCTTCTGCTCATGCTTGGGTAAGAATGTTGCAGCCACTGCATTGGTGATTATAGGAGTCATTCCATGAAGTCAGAGGAACCCACCCGTCTCTCCTCCAGCAGATGGTAAAGGGAGAATTCTACCCGAAAAGAGGTGCATTTTATCTGCCTATAATGTGTGTTGACATCAGTAGTTAGTGGAACTTCTCATGAGACTCCTAATGAAGAACCAAGAGCCCCAGGCCTCTGCGTGGCTTTCTGCACACGGTGGTATGACTGAGATAGTGACTGCTTCTCTAAACCAGACCCCGGGGCCCTGGGTTTCCTTCAGAAGCAGGAGAAGGACCTGTGGGAGGTGAATGGTGGGAGGTGAGCAGGCAGCTTCTGTGGGAGACAGACACGTGGGGAGAACTCCAGGGAGAGGTCAGCAAGGGAGAACCATGTGTGGCCCTGCTCTTTCTCAAACCCTGCGTGGTTCCCGGCTTCACAGTGATGGGAAGCTTTGGCCCCAAGGATATTTTGACATTGTGAGTATAGAGCATTTTAATAAAAATTACATTAAGTGATGAATTTTTGTCATGGACTTTTCCAGAACAAACCTGAATTAGCCATTGAATTTCCCCAATTTTCTATACAGCCAAATTCAACCATTTTCTCATTGTTATTTCCCTTTTTCTTTTTTTTTTTTTTAATTTTGAAACAGGGTCTCACTCTGTCATCCAGGCTGCAGTGTAGTGGCATGATCATGGCTCACCATAGCCTTGACCTCCTGGACTCAGGTGATCCACCCACCTCAGCTTCCCAAGTAGCTGGGATTATAGGTGCACACTACTGCACCTGGCTAATTTTTCTGTCTTTTGTAGAGATGGGGTTTCGCCATGTTGCCCAGGCTCGTCTTAAACTCCTGGGCTCAAGCACTCTGCCCACCTCGGCCTTCCAAAGTGCTAGGATTACAGGCGTGAGCTACCCCACCTGAGCCCCCTTTTCTTTGTGTTAATTTATTTTCACAACAATCAGTTCCTTCTTCAATTGGATAACACTGTTTTCTATCACTATCTCTTCTTCCTTGTTTTAATTTTACTGAGAAAACTTCATCAATCAATCCTTTTAGTCACATTTTACTAATTATAGCTTCTGCCACCGTGAGGCATTTTTTTCTTTTAATGACCATTATTTTTACCAGGTTCAGTTTTCTTAATGTTAGCCTGAATCAGTTTTATTTTGCATTGAGTTTATTGACTGTGTCCAGTTTTTTCTGGTAACTGAACCAGAAACACAAAACTTCAGCATCTCAAAGTCCTCTGCTTTGGGCCTCTCTGAAATCAACAGGCTGTGGGCCTCCCTCCAGCTGCCCTCAGGACTGTCCACGCAGGAGGGATCAGGGCTTCCTTGGAGATTTCTAGCCAGCCTTTAATATTTTGCTAAGGCACCACTCTTCAAGGCTCCTGGCCAGCATGAGGGAAGAAGGTATCCATGATCTGTGCTCCTGCTGGGCACGAGGCCTCAGTACACCAGCGGCTGGGGAGGGCTGATCATTCACATTGCTTTTAGGGCTCACTGAACAGCCAAGCCCTTGACAGGCTTCTCCCCCTGGGACTCCCCAGCCACCCAACATGATGGGAAGATGGCCATCCCCCACTTTATAGGTGAGGTGCCTGAGGCCCAAAGCAGCGAGGTGAATCAGTTCTTCCTGGCCACACCGCACCTTCTCCCCATTCAGTCCTTACCAGATGAAGGAATCAGTGGCAGCTCCAGCAGGCTCCCACCCAGGGCGCCAAGACCGCGGGTTCAGGTGCTGTGCCCAAGAGGAAAGTGGAGCATCTCCTAGCTCTCCCTCCTCCCCTGTCCACCCCCAGGACCCGAGCTGCTTTCCACCAAGGAGGGAGCTGGGAGGAGAAAATTGAAAAGATGTTGAAATTCTCCAAAATAGCATCTATTCAATTTCCCACAGTACCAGGGGAACCAGCCCCCAATATTTCAACGTAGGTTCTTTTCTATTTTCCCTATGTGTCGGCCAGTCTGCGAAATAAAGTACAACAGAAAGAAATTTTACAGCTGGGTCTCCAGGGGTGACATCACCTCGGCAGGTTTCGTGATGCCCCCGAGCTGCAAAACCTGCAAGTTTTTATTAGCAGTTTTCAAAGGGGAGGGAGTGTACAAATAGGGTGTGGGTCACAGAGATCATATGCTTCAAAGGCAATAAAATATCACAAGGCAAATGGGGGCAGAGCGAGATCACAAGTCCAGGGTGAGCTTAGAATTGCTGATGAGGTTTCATGTCCCACTGTGCACGCATTGTCATTGATAAACATCTTAACAGGAAACAGGCCGGGCGCGGTGGCTCAAGCCTGTAATCCCAGCACTTTGGGAGGCCGAGGCAGGTGGATCATGAGGTCAGGAGATCAAGACCATCCTGGCTAACACGGTGAAACCCCATCTCTACTAAAAAATACAAAAAACTAGCCGGGCGAGGTGGCAGGTGCCTGTAGTCCCAGCTACTCAGGAGGCTGAGGCAGGAGAATGGCGTAAACCCGGAAGACGGAGCTTGCAGTGAGCTGAGATCCGGCCACTGCACCCCAGCCTGGGCGACAGAGCGAGACTCCGTCTCAAAAAAAAAAAAAACAAAAAAAACAGGAAACAGGGTTCGAGAGACAACTGGTCTGACTAGAATTTCGGTCTGACTAGAATTTCACCAGGCTGGAATTTCCCAATCCTAGCAAGCCTGGAGGCACTGCAGGAGACCAGGGCGTATTTCATCCCTTATCTACGACAGCATGAGACAGACACTCCCATAGCGGCCATTTTAGAGACCTCCCCCTTGGAATGCATTCTTTTCCCAGGGCTGTTCCTTGCTAAGAAAAAGAATTTGGCGGTATTTCTCCTATTCGCTTTTGCAAGAAGAGAAATATGACTCTGTTCTGCCCAGCCTTGCAGGCAGTCCGTCCTTATGGCTATCTCCCTTGTTCCCTGAAAATCACTCTTATCCTGTTATTTTAGGATGCCCAGATTTCATATTGTTCAGACACACATTCTATGATTTGTACAGATAACACAATCATCACAGGGTCCTGAGGCGACATACATCCTCAGCTTACAAAGATGATGGGATTAAGAGATTAAAGACAGGCATAGGAAATTTTATAAGAGTATTGACTGGGGAAGTGATAAATGTCCATGAAATCTTCACAATTTATGTTCTTCTGCCGTGGCTTCAGCTGGTCCCTCCGTTTGGAGCCCCTGACTTCCCGCCACACCACAGCACTTCATTTCCAACAAATGAAATGAAAGCCGTGCCAAAATGAATGAAAGAAATGCCACCCCACCCCACAGCCCAGACAGAAGTTTGGCTCAAAGATCTGATCTGCTTTCCCGCTGGTTCTGCTCTATTGGAGAGTGCTCTAGACTTTTGAATACATACAGGAAAAAGTGATTCCCCATTAAAGATGTGAACATTTCCAAATAACAAAATCACATGGCAAAACTGAGCATTTCTGTTGTTTGAGGCCATGCCTGTAAACCACGTCTGTTTGCCCCTTACTGCTCTATTTGGTGGGAAGCCACCAAACTTCCCAGCTGACTTAAGACAGAGGCTGGCTGAGCGCTGTGGCTCCTGCCTGCAGTCCCAGCACTTTGGGAGGCCGAGGCAGGAGGACTGCTTGAGCCCAGAAGTTTGAGACTAGCCTGGACAACACAGGGAGACCCTGTCTCTACCAAAAACTAAATAAAAATTATCCAGACCCTGTCTCTACCAAAAAACAAAAACTAAAAATTATCGAGGCTGCAGTGAGCCAAGATCATTCCATTGCACTCCAGTCTGGGTGACACAGCAAGACCCTATCTCAAAAAAATGACACAGGCTGTGTATGGACATGGGGGCCCCTGAAAATAATTAGCCATCCCTCAAAGCTGCTGGAATGGGGAAGACGGGGGACAGGGAGCAGCGCGATGCCAAGGACAGACCTCTAAACTGAAGTCACAGGGTGGCCCAAGGCCCTGGTCATCAGGGCAGCTGCCTCTACAGTGGGCGTAATTCCAGGCAGTAGCTGCCGAGCTGAGTGGGCACTTGGAAGAAGAGAAGTGCCCGTCTTCTGATCAACCCGTAGATTTGCATCTTTCCGTCCTGCCCAGATTGTCTCTGGCAGGAAGCCCCAAGCCCCAGCCGACACTACCACGCTCAGGGAGGAAGAAACTGTGCAGCACAGTCCAACACCATTTTCCCCTTTTGGTTTTCTAGAATAGTCTTGCAGAAGTATTTTTTGTTTTTTCTTGAGAGAGAGTCGCACTCTGTTGCCCAGGCTGGAGTGCAGTGGTGTCATCTCAGCTCACTGCAACCACTGCCTCCTGGATTCAAGCGATTCTCCTGCCTCAGCCTCCCGAGTAGCTGAGATTACAGGTGTACACCAAAACACCTGGCTAATTTGTTTTTATTTTTAGTGGAGACAGGGTTTCACCATGCTGGTCAGGCTGGCCTCAAACTCCTTGACCTCAGGTGATCTGCATGCTTTGGCCTCCCAAAGTGCCGGGATTACGGGCATGAGCCACCGCCCCGGCCATAGTCTTGCAGAACTACTTTGTCACTCCACAGAGCTCAGTACTTTAAGGCACAGCGAAGGTGCCCAGCAGACCTTTGATTATTTCCTATGCAGCATAAAGTTCTGCTCCTCGGGAGTAAATCTGCGAATCAGAGCCTTCCTCAGGAAGACAGCTCTACAGATGACCCAGGGGAACAAGTACAAGCCGTACGTTCCAGCACCCAGGATTTCTTGTTTCATGTCATTTTAAAGAACTCATGGGTTCTGGTATACTGTGGAGTCCTAGGTTTATTCCCAGCCTTGGCCTCAGTTGTCAAGCCGGCTGTTCCTATTCACTTGGGGGATTCAGCCCCTTCCCATTTTACCCACCAACTCCTAATCATCTCCCCCGCTCTACTCAACCATCTTTTTCTGGAAATTCTTCCTGAATAACCTAGTTTAGAGCAGTCCCCTCATGCTAGGCTCTAAAGCTTCCTGTTCTTATCACAATTTTAATCAAAGTATACTCTTGTTTTTTTCCTCCTGAGATGGAGTCTCACTCTGTTGCCCGGGCTAGAGTGCAGTAGTGTGATCTCAGTTCACTGCAATCTCTGCCTCCCAGGTTCAAGCGATTCTCCTGCCTCAGCTTCCCAAGTAGCTCGGCCTACAGGCATACGCTACCATGCTGGGCTAATTTTTGTATTTTTAGTAGACATGGGGTTTCACCATGTTGGCCAGGCTATTCTCGAACTGCTGACCTCAGGTGATCCACCTGCCTTGGCCTCCCAGAGTGCTGGGATTACAGGTGTGAGCCACCACACCCGGCCCAAAGTATACTCTTAACCCAGGGTGGGCACACACTGCTACGATCAGTGATGGTGTGAGGTAATAGTGAGTGGTGGGGACTGTGGAGGGAATATGGCCACAGACAGGATGGTTTCACTTGGCTTCAGCAGAGAGACTGGTTCTATGAGGGTGTGGACACAGTGTTTCTGGACCTCCCATATTTTCAGAGGAAGCCAGAATTTGGAGTTTTAAAGTGAAATGCCCCCCAATATTTAAGTACTGACAATTTTTAAAAATAATGTAGGCCAAACAAAACACATAGGTGGGCCGGGCGCGGTGGCTCACACCTGTAATCCCAGCACTTTAGGAGGCTGAGGCAGGTGGATCACCTGAGGTCAAAAGTTTGAGGCCAGCCTGACCAACATGGAGAAACCCCATCTCTACTAACAAAATTAGCCAAGCGTGGTGGCACATGCTTGTAATCCCAGCTACTTGTGAGACTGAGGCAGGAGAATGGCTTGAACCCGGGAGGCGGAGGTTGTGGTGAGCTGAGATCACGACATTGCACTCCCGTCTGGACAACAAGAGCAAAACTCCATCTCAAAAAAACCAAAAACAAAAAACCACATAGGTGTTTTGAGTTTGTAGGTAGCCTGTGGTTTAATATCTTTCTCTCCCATTTAACTCAGCTCCATGGGGCACATGGCATCTCCCTCTGCTCATCACAATGTCTGCATCAAACAATGAAAAACAGAAACATGATGGCCTCTCCCAGCAAAGCTCCAGGGTTGGAAAGAGTCCCCTGGCAGGGAATTGGCACCCCGTCATGCCCATCCTCTCTCTCTTCCTGCCTGCTGGAAATGCCCCCATCTCCCTTTGAGTCCTCCTCCTGGGCGACCCCTGTGAGCCCCATTAACCTCTGTCCTGAAATCATCACAATGGCCAGGGTGGCCTCAGCTCAGGGCTTCTGTGACATCACCAAGGGCCTGGCACCAGGTGCCCAGTCTCCCAGTTGCGAGGACAAGCAAACCCATTATGAGCATCTCCCTTCCCCATCTCTGCTCACCATGTGGACGCTGAAATGGTTCCTGGTCCTGCTTCTGTGCCTCACCTGCAGCTATGCCTCTATGTTCTCTTTTCCGAGAGAGAAAACATGCGAACCCCAGGGGAAGGTGCCGTGCGAAGGGCACTTTCGGATTCGGCAGAATCTACCAGAGCACGCCCAAGGCTGGCTTGGGAGCACATGGCTCTGGTTTTTGTTTGTTGTTGTGCTGTTTGTGATACTGAAGTATCAAAGAGACAATGAGAAGAATAAGGTAAGGATGGCTCCATTTTTTTTTTACACCATATTGATTCAATCTCAGGAATCTCAGGGAAACGGATGTTCTAGTGAGTCTAGGCGGGACTGTTACATATAATGAACTGACCTCATGGTCCTGGGCAAAGCTGGCAAATTCACTTCCTGATGTGTCCTTCGTGAAGACAATAGTCCCCAGATCCACAGATACTGGGACAAACAGTGGAAGATGACCTCTAGCTTATTGGCTCAGAGTTCCTCTTGTTAGATGGATTTTTTCAAATGTAGGATAGATTTAAGAACTTACAGTGTGTTTCAGAAGGTCAAAATTATTTGCAGGGCCAGATTCACTGTCCCTTGCTTTTTAAATTTTTGCTAGTGTTTGACTTACTACAAAATCCTGAGCTAAATGGAAATGGTATCATTATCCCAACAAAATATGAGACTTGTGCTGAAGAGATAAAGGTGTAAGGTAGTTTGAGCTGGTCCTCAAAGTGACCACAAACAGCTGTTTCAGGTAGAAAGGGAAGGGGAGAGAAAGTGTGTTCTCCCGTAGAAAGGACCCAGCACTTCATAATACTGTGCCCAAACTGATTAGAGCAGGGATCGGCAAACCCTTCCTGTAAAGGGCCGGGGAGGGTGTGAGTATTTTCAGCTTTGTGGGCAGTATGGACTTCTTTGCAACTACTCAGGTCTGCTGTTGTAACATGAACTGTGTCAAAACCAGCAAAGTTCACAATATTACTGACTTTGAGTATCTTTCTTGACAGAAGCAGAGTCCTCCTGGCCTTCGAGGTGGCCAATTTCACTCTCCATTAAAAAAAAACAATGCTTCCCGCAACAAAGACTGTGCATTCAATACCTTACACGAACTCGACGTGGAGCTTGCGAGATTTGTGTCCGAAGTGCAGAGTCTTAAAGGTGCCATGGCAACAGGCAATGTCAGTAACCTGAAGCTTCGAAGGTCAGAGACACCCACACATCCACAACGTGTCACGATCTATGACATACGGGGAGAAGAAAGCTCTAGCTGAATGGATTTGTGTGTCAAAGTAGGAGAGAAAAAAGTTGAGTGTTAACAAACTGTATGCAAACTAATAAAAGTATTCTGAAGAAAAGAACTTCCACATTTGAGATCTTGCTTCTTTTTTCACTAGAAGAAAAAGTGAATGTGAGACCAGCAGCCAGAGCAGTGATGGTTTTGTTTTTGCCTCTCTCACATCCTCTAGAGCTGTGGGTGGTGAGAAGAGCACCGAAAGCTACATAATAGTATGTGATGAGCTCGTGCTTCCGTGCAATGGCCGCGGGTGGATGACGGAGCTAGGGAAATCTGGGATAAGATGCTGACGTCATTTCCATACAAACTCTTGTTCTCTATAATGTATCTATTTGTGCAAGATACAGAACTGCTTTTTATCTTTGATACGTTACAAAAGACGGCTTTAATGATAGTTTTTAAATGGTAAAATGATTCAGTTAGGAGGGGTGTATTCTAGAGTCATCTGATTCTCTCACAAGAGTCCTTTCACTCATTGCATTTCAAAGGTTC
Organism: Colobus angolensis palliatus; assembly: GCF_000951035.1. Classification (NCBI taxonomy): domain Eukaryota; kingdom Metazoa; phylum Chordata; class Mammalia; order Primates; family Cercopithecidae; genus Colobus; species Colobus angolensis. The sequence goes on along the minus strand of NW_012114666.1, from coordinate 2,397,118 downwards.
CATATATTGATTTTTCCTTCTACCAAACCAGCAGTTACATTTGTCAATAGTTGGATTAAAAAAAAAACAAAAAGGGGGATGACACAGAAGAATCGCTCGAACCCGGGAGGCAGAGGTTGCAGTGAGCTGAGATCGCACCATTGCACTCCAGCCTGGGCGACAGAGCGAGGCTGTCTCAAAAGAAAAAAGAAAAAAAAAAAAGGAGAGGCTGGGCACGGTGGTTCACACCTGTAATCTTAGTACATTGGGAAGCTGAGGCAGGAGGACTGATTGAGCCCAGGAGTTTGAAACCAGCCTGGGCAACACAGTGAGACTTCTTCTCTATTATTTTAAGTCAACAAAAAAGAAAAGGGAGAAAGAATTCATTCATTCTATGCCACTGGATTGTTGGATACAAATGTGCTAACCAGGAGCTCCCAGATTAGATGACATGTTCTTTATCCTACTTATTCAAAACGTGGGCATTTTACATGTTACTGCGGCTGATGGCATCTCCGTACATACTTAGGTGCTTGATTTCAATTTGCCTCCCTCCTACATTCTTTATTGATTGGAATTCTGCTGTGAGAGCTGTTCCTTCACCGTTTATTGATGGATGGATTTCAGTATAGACTTACAGGTGTTTATTTTATTCTAAATAATCTGATATTTTCGTTATTTTCTGGCTCCACCTTTCCCACCTTTGGCATTAGGAGCTCCTTTGGGTTGGCACTTGTGTTCTGTGAGCGAGCCCCTTCCTCTTCTGAGCAATTCCTTACTTTCTGGCAACCCAAGACGCTCCACGCTCATCTGGTTCATTGCCTGCCTTCATCCTGGAATCAGCCACTTCCCCAAGGGGCCCAGGTTCCCTTTCTTGGAGAATGGTGACCCGCCCTCCTGGAGCCAGGAGGCTCATCTTAAAATCCTTAATTTAATTCATCTGCAAAATGTCTCTTGCCACATGAAAGCAGGCCCACAGGTCCCAGGAATTAGTGCGTGGGCATCTCTGGGGCCAGTACCCAGCTGACCAGTGCTGTCACCCTCACAAGCATCCAAGTCACCCAGGGCCCAGGGGAGACCAAGACCATGAGGCAGGAGGCCATGGCTTCGCAGGAGACGGAGGCAGGGCAGAGAGCAGCCCAGATGCCCAGGGTCTCAGGGGAAGGAGGCCCTGCCTCGAAGGCATAGGCACCCCTCAAGGGTCCCAACCCCGGGCCCTGAAGGGTGGGCAGCATCTTCCCGGAGGGGGCAAGGGGAATATGTCCTCAGGAAGGCGCACTTATCAGCCTGGGCAGGCAAGCTGAGCAAGGAGAAAGGCGCCAAAGAGGACCCTGGAGGTTTGTGATCGGGTAGGAGGGGGCCAGGGAGCAAGGAGTGGCCAGGGCAGAGGAGAGGAGGGCCCAGCCTCCACGCAGCCCCACGCAGGTCTGCCCTAAGGCCACGCCCGTGGGAGTAGCTCTGCATCTACAGCCCTGGGTGCCAGCTGGTTGCTCCCAGCCTACCAGGAGCTGGGCCAGCAAATGTGCAAAGGGAAAGATCAATCCAAGGCTCCCAGCAGCAGTGACCCCAAGCGGGCTTTGCAGGTGCCTCTAGTTTTCAGGGACTGCTCCAGTGAGAGAACGCTCCGGAGAGCATCCTGTGCTGCTGGCCCTGTGGCCTAAGGGAAGCTCAGGAAGACCACAGCCCCTCAAGACGTACCTGCGCCTCCCTGGGTATTCCGTCACTGGGTGGGAGTGGCCGTGGCACTGTGGCCTCTGGTGAACAAGGTGACAAGCTTCAGAGCCTGGGAGCCAGGCCCAAGTCAATTGCCCTCCGTGACTGGAGGTCTGGGAGACCCATTGCTGGTGTTACCGAGAGGCACCAGCGGGGAGGTGACACCAAGCCCAGGAAGCACAGAAGCCAGGAAGAGGGAGACAGGCAGCGACATAGAGAACTCTGACTCCCCGCACTGCCTGAGGATCTGCCCCATACAGCTTCGCACAGACAAAGCTCCACAACGTGAACAGCGACACTGTCTGAAATGACCATCAAGGGGGAAATGACTGAAAAAACCTACGGGATGCCCATGCTGGGGGGATTTGGAAATAACAAGCTAGGTCTTCCTCCAGTTGCAGAGAAAGCCGTCAGTGATGACCGGAATGCCGAGCAAGATCTTACACACTCAGAAATACCCGCCATCTCTATGCACGGGCAAAATCTCAACAATACAGACACCAGGCTGGGTGCAGTAGCTCACGCCTGTAATCCCAGCACTTCGAGAGGTCGAGGAGGGTGAGCTGTTTGAGCCCAGAAGCTGAAGATCGGCCTGTGCAACATAGTGAGAGCCCATCTCTACAAAAATACAAAAATTAGGCATAGTGGTTCACGCCTGTAATCCCAGCACTTTGGGAGACTGAGGCAGGTGGATCACTTGAGGTCAGGAGTTCAAGAAAGCATGGCCAACATGGTGACGCCCCAACTCTACTAAAAATGCAAAAAATTAGCTGGGCATAGTGGCGCATGCCTGTAGTCCCAGCTACTGGGAAGGCTCAGGCAGGAGAATCACTTCAGCCCGGGAGGCAGAGGTTGCAGTGAGTCGAGACTGTGCCACTGCACTCCAGCCTAGGTGACAATGAGACTCGGTCTCAAAACAAAAATTAGCCAGGCATGGTGGTACATGCCTGTAGTCCCAGCTACTCAGGAGGCTGAGAAGGGAGGATTATTTCAGCCTAGCAGTTGGAGGCTGCACCGAGCCAAGATCGTGCCACTGTACTCCAGCCTGATCAACAGAGTGAGACCTGGGCTCAAAAAAAAAAAAAAAAAAAAAAAAAGGCCAGGCACGGGGGCTCACACCTGTAATCCCAGGACTTTGGAAGGCCAAGGTAGGCAGATCACTTGACATCAGGAGTTCAAGATCAGCCTGCCCAACATGGTGAAACCCCATCTCTACTAAAAATATGAAAATTTACCGAGCATGGTGGCACAGGCTTGTAATACCAGCTACTTGGGAGGCTGAGGTGGGAGAACTGCTTGAACAACAAGGAGGCAGAGGTTGCAGTGAGCTGAGATCACACCACTGCACTCCAGTCTGGGCAACAAAGCAAGACTCTGTCTCAAAAAAAAGTAGACACCAAACTGATAGAAATGGTTGCTTTGAAGGAGTGGGGGATATTTAGATGTGAAGACATGTTCAGTTTTTACTTAATAACACTGAGCTCATTAAAAAGAAAGCTTTAAATGTATGGGTAGATTTTATGCCTTTTTTTTTTTTTTTTTTTTGAGACAGGGTATGGCTCTGTTGCCAGGCTGGAGTGTAGAGGCATGATTAGGGTTCACTGCAGCCTCGACCTCCCAGAGCTCAAGCAATCTCCCTCCAAAGCATCCTGAGCAGCTGGGACTAGCAGCATGTGCTACTGCACTGGGCTAATTTTTTGTGTTTCTTTGTAGAGACAGGGGTCTTGCTATGTTGCCCAGGCCAGTCTCAAACTCCTGGGCTCAAGCAATCCACCCACCTTGGCCTCCTAAAGTACTGGGATTACAGGTGTGAGCCACTGCGCCCAGCCCCAGCCTAGATTTTATAATTAAAAAAAAAAAAAGATTAAGAAAATTTTCTCATCCCCGTCTATAAGATGGAGATTTTTAAAAATAATAAAAAGAAAAAAAGGAGAAAACTTTCCCAAAACTATGAAAAGGACTTCTGAGAATGAAACATTAAAAGTCATTTGACTTTTGTCCCAGTTCTATCGAGATTTAGTAACTGCGGACACACCCAGGTGGATTTCCACCTACCTGCCAACATCATCCTTGCTGTTTCTTAAGGATTCAGGCACACTCAAGTAGACCAAGACACGTGCAAATCAGACCACTACTTCCCATACTTTTTGGACTCATTTTAATGGGTTGTGCATGGTAACCCAATATGCTCACACATGCACACAAGAATCACATGCAGAAATCAAAGTTTGAAGACAGGACAGCTACTGTACGTGCCTGCCCTCTGGTATTTTCGAGTTTTCTTTTTTCTGACCTAGTATAACCTAGTAAATTGAATTTACAACCCACTAAGAAGTCACAGCCTGAGGACTGGAAAACAGTGAATTAAACAACCTCTTTGGAGCACTCTAGCTCTTCCAGAAAACCATGTTTCGCTGCAGCATCCTCAGCATCCTTCAGCAAGGAGGGAGGCAACTCAGCCCTATGTCCCCATGCTACACAGGAGACAGAACAGGGGGCTCTCCGTGGACTGCCCCATTAAGTCAGTCGGAGCACTTGGACTCAGATCGCCCAAACTTCATGCGATTTCCACTCGATCGCACTAACTTTCCACGCGGCTTTCAAAGTCATTGCTAAGCCCTGTTTCCATAATGCCACACTCAAGTTTTAAGTGAAAATCTATTATGAAATGGAAACTTGTTTTGGAAACTATACTGCTGCAGAAAAAGCACACTGTCAAGAGTCTTCGCTTCAGGTGCAGTGGGTGGGAAGAAGAACCTACAGCATGCAGTCTACAGGGTGTTTGGACGAACGGAGGCAAGATGGCGCATTTCCGGGTTCTTCATCACCAACTTTTCCCGTGTGCGCGAAGATGCAGCTGGCGCCCGGGAAGGTGCAGACCAACCAGGCATGCGCCAGGTGATGTCAATCCGAAGAGACCAACATTTACCTGGTGGCACCTGCGGAACCCCCCCCTCCCCCCCCAGCCTATTGCCCTTCCACTCCTAGAAAAGCCGCTCTCAGCGGGCGCGCTGGGGTGGGCTTTCTCAGCCCTCACTCTTTTTGGGACTGCATTAGGAACTTTGCCTGAGAGCTCTACCGGGTGACTCTCTCGGCCTCCTTTGCCGGAGGCCGACAGACTTCACCCCCATACCTTTTTCTCTGGAGCTAGATGACCAAAGAATAAATTTGCAGTTTTGCTTTTAGCCTTGCCTACTCGCTGGTTCTTTTGTGCTCGCTCTGGTGGTCTTAGAAAAACAAATCACAGGGTAGCTGCTTTTAAAAGCGAGTTTCGGGGGGCGCTGGGGGGACCACTAGAACTATCATTCAACAGTCATTTGCTGCTCTCCAATCAGGAAACGCCAGCAGCTGCAGACTTAACATCTGGAATCAGAAGCGAACACCTGAGTAATGACCCTCCAGGCCATAAAGATGGTCTTCCGATGAGAAAGCCAGGGCTCCCAGACACCGCCTGTCCTGCATGGAATCGCTGTCTGGCCAATGGCAGGGCCCACGAGGAAGCCTGGGACTTTCAAGGACGGCCCCGCACTATTCTAAAAATGTTTCCACCATCAATACCCACTTGAATGGGCCCATGCCTGTGGGAAGGCACTATCAATTCACACCAGTTCCAAAGGAAGAAACCCGGGCTCAGGGGCTTCGCAGTGAGACAAGCACATAGCCCCGCCCCCCGAAAACCACGCCCCAGACTAGAGTGTGTGGTCCTCCACTGGACAGACCCCGTGGCTCCTCCTCAGGATCCTAGAACAGGCTGCTCAGTGACATGCGCTGAAGGGGGCAGGGACAGGCGCTGGGAGATCCTGCCTGTGCAGACAAAGTCCTCTCAGGAAGCAAACTACATTTCCAATCTGCTGAGCCATGCTCAGTAAAATAAAATCCAGGCTAATCAGCTATGCCTTCAACTCAAAATGAATCTGAAGAGTATGTAAGTTAGTTACACACTGTAACCAAAGCAGTTAGGGAGAGCTTCTGAGATGATGAAAACCAAGGGAAAGGGGATGGAGATGAACAAAAATGACCTCATTAAGCCAGAGGCAGGGGAAGCCACACCACTTCTGGAAAAGTGTAACAATAAGGCAAGAACTCAGGTTCCCAGGGAGAGGGACATGGGCTGAGGTTGACTTGGTGCCTGCAAGCAAATTCCTTAACCTCCCTGCCCTCTTGGCACCTCATGCCCGACACAGCCTCTGGTATTGGGACGGGTGTGGTATCAGTGGGCTGCTCTCCTTCAGGCCGGCCTTGCTGTCCACGCAGGGATGCAGGCAGTCACTCAGGTAGACTTTCTAAGGCTTCCACTGCCCAACGGCTGCACAGGCATCCTTCAACGAAGACAGATGCTTGGTGGTTGGGCCCGAGGCCGGGGCGGTGACCGGCCGAGCCGCCCCTGTGGCGCGACGGGCTCACCTCGTCCTCCTTGTCGTTGCAGATGCCGCGGACCTAGTCCTGCAGGTTACTGTCGTACATGCAGTCGATGATGCCCTTCACCATCTTGAGGGCCATCGCGGCGACCCACAGGCTTTTGCCCCGGGAGGCCCGCGACCGGTCGCCGTGAGGGGGTCCGGGAGCCGCGCCCGCCGCCCGTGGACCGCTGCACTGCCGGCTTCTGCTGCAGAGCAGGCTCCCAGGCCAGGGCAGCGGCGTCCGAGGACCCCGGCAGAGGCGGCGACCCGCTAGGCAGGGTCCGCGATCCCACTCCGGAACACTTGCAAACGGCGAACATGATAGCGGCGGGTCAGCTGACAACAAGCGCCCAGTCCCAGCCGAGCCGGCCCCAGAAGCCCCGCCTTTCAGTAACGCCCGCCCCCAACTCCGGGGACACCGCGTTCCCCTGACGCCGACAGGTAGCCCAATGGAAATGTGGACACCGCCCTCTCCGGCGTGAGGCCCCGCCTTTTCCGGCCCAGAACTCTGCGCTCTCATTGGTCAGTGGCCTTCGCAACTCCACCCTTTTCCTCGTTCTGGGTTCTGGCTACGCCCCTTAGAGACTGGTTCTGACCCTCCCGTCAGCTGACAGGTGTGGGCGTGGCTGGGTGTGGGCGGGCCCTGAGGTGGGCGGGGCGCCCACGTGGAGCTTAGCTGTTAAGTCCCCGGGGAAGAACAGAGCTCTGCCTTTTCTGAATGTAAAAGCTGAGGCGGCCTGAGAGCCGCCAAACCTAACGCCAGGGTGGGGGGAACGGATCCTGTGGTTTCCGCAGCCTCACAAAATCTTGTGAAATGGGCAAGACAGGGAGTAACAAGCCCAAAGGAAGAAAATGAGGCCAGAGGCAGGACTTCAACATAATCATTCATTCAGTAAACATTTGTCGAGGGCTTGTTGCGTTCCAGGCATGGTAAGGGGCGCTGGGCATTCAGCAGTGAATGAGATATACCGAGTCCCTGCCCTCCGAGATACATCATTAAGACTAAAAAAAAAGCTTTGGAGGCTGAGGCAAGAGGATCACTTGAGCTCAGGAGTTCAAGACGAACTGGGCAACATAGTGAGAACACAGTTCTACACACACACATTAACCAGGCATGATGGTGCACGCCTGTAGTCCCAGCTGCATCAGAGGCTGAGGCAGGAGGATCGCTGGAGCCCGGGAGGTCAAGGCTGCGGAGAGCTGTGATATCGCCACAGCACTTCAGACTTCGGCCTAAGCAACAGAGCAA
>NW_012114666.1:2381854-2383058 GCF_000951035.1 Colobus angolensis palliatus | reverse complement strand
ACTCTGTGTCCAAAAAAAAAAAAAAAAAAAAAAGTCGGAGTGCTTTAGTCCTTAGGAGTAGTCCTAGGGAAACAGAATCTCTCGCTCTGGCTTTCTGTCCTCTGTTCCCTGCCCAAGGCGGACTCTAATCTGATTGGGAGACAAAGACCTCATTCCAGAGGGTCATACCACATACCCTAGAGGAAGGAAAGCTGCACAAAGAGACGAAGAGGAATCTGGACAGGCTCTGCTGGGTTCCCCAGTCTGTTAATATGAGATCTTATCAATTTTTGGCCCAATCACATTTCTTCATGATTGTGAATCATGCCTGTTTAATGAAGCCGCCATTAAAACCCAAAAGAAGCCCTGGCATAGTGGCTCACACCTGTAATCCCAGCACTTTGGGAGGCCAAGGTGGGCGAATCACCTGAGGTCAGGAGTTTGAGACCAACCTGGCCAACATGGTGAAACTCCGTCTCTACTAAAAATACAAAATTAGCCTGGTGCAGCGTGCGCACCTGTAATCTCAGCTACTTAGGAGGCTGAGGCAGGAGAATCGCTTGAACCCACGAGGTGGAGGTTGCAGTGAGCCAATATTGTGCCACTTCACTACAGCCTGAGTGACAGAGTGAGACCCTGTTTCAAAAAAAAGGAAAAAAATCTTCTTAGGCCGGACGTGGTGGCTCACACCTGTAATCCCAGCACTTTGGGAGGCCAAGGTAGGCAGATCACCTGAGGTCAGGAGTTTAAGACCACCTTGGCCAACATGGTGAAACCCTGTCTCTACTAAAAATACAAAAATTAGCAAAGCATGGTAGTGGGTGCCTGTAATCCCAGCTACTTGGGAAGCTGAGGCAGGAGAATTGCTTGAACCTTGGAGGCGGAGGCTGCAGTGAGCTGAGATATGCGCCACTGCACCCCAGTGGGTGACAGAGCAAGACTCCGTCTCAAAACTAACAATAATAATAATAATTTAAAAATAAAAATACAGGCCTGGCACGGTGACTCACTCCTGTAATCCCAGCATTTTGGGCGGCCAAGGCAGGCAGATCACCTGAGGTCAGGAGTTTGAGACCAGCCTGGCCAACATGGTGAAACTTCATCTCTACTAAAAATACAAAAATTAGTTGGGTGTGGTGGCACGTGCCTGTAATCCCAGCTACTCAGGAGGCTGAGGCAGGAGAATCTCTTGAACCCAGGAGGTGGAGGTTGCAGTGAGCCAAGA
>NW_012114666.1:2374711-2375789 GCF_000951035.1 Colobus angolensis palliatus | reverse complement strand
TACTCTGTTGCCCAGACTGGAGTGCAGTGGTGTGATCTCAGCTCACTATAACCTCAGCCTCCCAGGTTCAAGTGATTCTCCTATCTCAGCCTCCCAAGTAGCTGGGATTACAGGCACATGCCACCACGCCCGGCTAATTTGTGTATTTTTAGCAGAGATAGGGTTTCACCATGTTGGCCAGGCTGGCCTTGAACTTCTGACCTCGGGTGATCTGCCCGCCTTGGCCTCCCAAAAGCTGGAATTACAGGTGTGAGCCACCAGGCCCGGCTCCAAAGTGTACTCTTAACCCAAGGCAGGCACATATTGCTGCTGTCAATGAGGTAATAGGGAGTGGTGGGGACCGTGGAGGCGATATGGCCACAGGATGGATGATTTCACTTGGCTCCAGCAGCAGACTGGTTCTGTGACAGTGTGGGCCCAGTGCTGCCAGAACGCTCATATTTTCTTTTCTTTTCGTTTTCTGTTTTCTTTCGTTCTTTTTTTTTTTTTTTTTTTTTTTGCCAGGCTGGAGTGCAGTGGCGCGATCTCGGCTCATTGCAACCTCTGCCTCCTGGGTTCAAGCAATTCTCCTGTTTCAGCCTCCCAAGTAGGGAGGCGTACGCCACCACATCCAGCTAATTTTTGTATTTTTAGTAAAGACGGAGTTTCACCATGTTGGACAGGATAGTCTCAATCTCTTGACCTCGTGATCTGCCGCCTCAGCCTCCCAAAGTGCTGGGATTATAGGCGTGAGCCACCGTGCCCGGCCACACTCTCATATTTTCACAGGAGGCCAGAAACCTGAACTTCGAAAGTGAAATGCCCCCACCGCAACATTTAAGTTCTGACAAATAATTTTTAGAAACAATGTAGGCCAAACAGAACACATAGGTGGCTCTGAGTTTGTAGGTAGCCTGTGGTTTAATATCTTTCTCTCCCATTTAACTCAGCTCCATGGGGCACACAGCATCTCCCTCTGCTCATCACAATGTCTGCATCAAACAAATGAAAAACAGAAACATGATGGCCTCTCCCAGCAAAGCTCCAGGGTTGGAAAGAGTCCCCTGGCAGGGAATTGGCACCCCGTCATGCCCATCCT
>NW_012114666.1:2365939-2371856 GCF_000951035.1 Colobus angolensis palliatus | reverse complement strand
AAAAAAAAAAGAATTGCTTGAACCCAGGAAGCGGAGGTTGGGGTGAGCCAAGATCATGCCAGCCTGGGTGACAGAGTGAAACTGTGTCTCAAAACAACAAACAAAAACAAGAGATAAAAGTGTAAAGTAGTAACAGCTGGGCCTCAAAGTGACCATAAACAACTCTTTCAAGTAGAAAGAGAAAGGGAAAGAAAGCGTGTTCTCCCCTAGAAAGACCCAGCATTTCATGATCCTGTGCCCAAACTGGTTAGAGGAGGGATTGGCAAACTTTTTCTGCAAAGGGCCAGAGAGTGAATATTTACAGCTTTATGGGCAGTATGGTCTTCCTTGCAACTACTCAAGTCTGCTGCTGTAACATGAAGCAGCCTTAAACAATATACAGATGAGTGAGCATGAACGTGTGCCAATAAAACTTTATTTACAAAAGCAGGCGGAGGGCCAAATTTGGCCATAGTGTGCTAATGCCTGCACTCAAGCAATGCTAGAACCATCTTTTCTTAAATGAGCCCAACTCTCTTGGAACTGTGTCAAAACCAGCAAAGTCCATGATATTACTGACCTTGAATATCTTTCTCGACAGGAGCAGAGTCCTCCTGGCCTTCGATGCTTCCCATTTCGCACTCCACTAAAGAAAAATCAAAATGCTTCTCTTTTCAAAGACTGTACATTCAATACCTTACACGAACTCGAGGTGGAGCTTGCGAGGTTTGTGTACCAAGTGCAGCATCTTAAAGGTGCCATGGCAACAGGCAATGTCAGTAACCTCAGGCTTCGAAGGTCAGAGATGCCTGCAAATCCATACCGTCTCACGATCTATGACATATGGGAAGAACAAAGGTGTAGCTGAATGGATTTGTGTGTCAAAGTAGGAGAGAAAAAAGTTGTGTTGACAAACTGTATGCAAATCAATAAAAGTATTCTGAAGAAAAGAACTTCCACATTTGAGATCTTGCTTCTTTTCTCTTTTTCACTTGAAGAAAAAGTGAATGTGAGACCAGCAGCCATAGCAGTGATGGTTTTGTTTTTGCCTCTCTCACGTCCTCTAGAGCTGTGGGTGGTGAAAGCTACATAATAGTATGTGATGAGCTCGTGCTTCCGTGCAATGGCCGCGGGTGGATGACGGAGCTAGGGAAATCTGGGATAAGATGCCGACGTTGTTTCCGTACAAACTCTTGTTCTCTACAGTATCTATCTGTGCAAGATACAGAACTGCTTTTTATCTTGGATACATTACAAAAGACGGCTTTATATGATAGTTTTTAAATGGTAAAATGATTCAATTAGGAGGGGTGTATTCTAGAGTCATCTGATTCTCTCACAAGAGTTCTTTCACTCATTCCATTTCAAAGGTTCCACGTATTGACTTTTCCTTCTTCCAAACTAGCAGTTACATTTGTCAATAGTTGGATTAAGGAAAAGGGAGAGCCCAGGTACGGTGGCTAACACCTGTAATCTTAGCACTTTGGGAAGCCAAGGCGGGAGGATTGCTTGAGTCCAGGAGTTTGAAACCACCCTGGGCAACATAGTGAGATTCCTTCTCTATTATTTTTAAATTAGAAAAAGAAGGGAAAAACAAGTCATGCTTTCTATATCATTGGGGTTTGGGACACAGATGTGCTAACCAGGGGCTCCCCAATCAGTTGATATGTACTTTATCATACTTATTTAAAATGTGGATATTTTGCATGTTAGTGTGGCTGACTCTGCACATACTTAGGGCTGTAAGGCCGCTACTGACCCCTGAGCCCATCTTTCCTCATTTAAAAGGCCAACATATGGCCGGGCATGGTGGCTTATGCCTGTAATCCCAGCACTTTGGGAGGCTGAGATGGGCAGATCATGAGGTCAAGAGATCGAGACCATCCTGGCCAATGTGGTGAAACCCTGTCTTTACTTAAAATACAAAAATTAGTTGGGTGTGGTGGCGAGTGCCTGTAGTCTCAGCTACTTAGGAGGCTGGGGCAGGAGAATGGCTTGAACCCGGGAGGCGGAGGTTGCAGTAAGCTGAGATTGCACCACTGCGCTCCAGCCTGGCAGCAGAGCAAGACTCCATCTCAAAAAAATAATAAATAAATAAATAAATAAATGGCCAACCTGATGGTTTTGTAGACACACCTGGGCATGTCTGGAGAGAACAGTTAGCTGTGGGACACCATGGAAATTCCTTTGTTTCACTTCAGTCCAAACTTCTGGTGCCTGACAGAGACGTCCTAAATCTCTGCCACCTTCCTTGCCAACCACAAAGTCCACTCCCATTATTTGTACAAGGTTTTCAGGATCCTCCCTACACAGATGATTTTCTCCATGTGTAGGAGGTGGACCTCTTGTAAAAGGTCCTTGAACATTTTGCTTTTTGTCTTAACTCTCAGCTTTCGATACAGCGGAAATAGAAGGAGCCAAGGTTACTTCTTTTGCCTTCCAGATTATTTATGAGTGTTTTCAAGCAAACTGGAGTATGTGAGTTATTGTCACAGCCCACTCTGAAGAAATCCAGATAAGAAAAAAAATTGGTTGTAACCAGTAATCTCAAGATAGGGCAGGTTTTAGATTATCTTCATTTAACCAGTAGATACTTAGATCTGCAGTCAGCAAGCTACAGCTCACAGGCCAAATTCGGCCACCTGCCTATCTTCTGAACTAATAATGATTTTTATATTTTTTCATGGTTAAAAATATCAGGCAGAGCATGGTGGTGTGTACCTGTAGTACCAGCTACTCTGGAGGATGAGGCAGGAGGATTGCTTGAGCCCAGGAGTCTGAGTTCAGCCTGAGCAACATAGTGAGACCCTGTAGCTATAAATACATATATATGGCAACAAATATATATCTATATATATATATAGGATGACATGAAAATTACATAAAATCCAAATTTTAGCACCTATGAAGTTTTATTGGAACACAACCACACTCATTCATTTACATATTATCTATGGCTGCTTTCGTGCCACAAAATTTCCACATTGTCTATGGCTCTAGCTTTTGTGCTTAAAATGGCAGGCTTGAATTACTGCAACAGAAACCAACATGGCCCACAAATATTTACTAACTGGCTCTTTACAGAACAAGTTTGCCAACCCCTAGTTTATGCTAATCTCACATGTTAACAAGCAGAAGCTGGGTGCAGTGGCTCACATTTGGAATCCCAGCATTTTGGGAGGCTGAGGTGGGTGGATCACTTGAGGTCAGGAGTTCGAGACCAGCCCAGCCAACATGGTGAAACCCCGTCTCTACTAAAAATACACAATTAGTTAGGCAGGCATGGTGGTGGGTGCCTGTAATCCCAGCTACCTGGGAGGTTGAGGCAGGAGAATCGCTTGAACCCAGGAGGTGGAGGTTGCAGTGAGCCGAGATTGCACCATTGCGCTCCAGCCTGGGCAAGAGAGCGAGACTCTATCTCAAAATGAAACAAAACAAAAACCAGGAAATGTATTCATTAGTAGATATATTCATCTTCACAAACATATTTGTCTGGAGGACAAAAATGTAATTTTATAAATTTTTTTTTGTATTTTTATTTTTTGAGACAGGGTCTCCCTCTGTCACTCAGTTTGGAGTTCAGTGGCATGATAATGGCGCACTGCAGCCTCATCCTCCCAGGCTCAAGCGATCCTCCCACCTCAGCCTTTCCTTTTTTTTTTTGAGGCAAAGTCTCGCTCTTGTTGCCCAGGCTGGAGTGCAGTGGTGTGATCTCGGCTCACTGCAACTTCTGCCTACTGAGTTAAAGCGATTCTCCTGCCTCAGCCTCCTAAGTAGCTGGGATTACAGGCACCCGCCACCACGCCTGGCTAATTTTTGTACTTTCAGTAGAGTTGGGGTTTCACCATGTTGCCCAGCCTGGTCTCTAACTCCTCACCTCAGGTGATCCGCCCGCCTCAGCCTCCTTAAGTGCCGGGATTACAGGGGTGAGCCACTGCACCTGGCCCCACCTCATCCTTTCTAGTTGCTGGGACCACAGGCATGTACCACCACACCAGGCTAATATTTTAAAGATATTTTTTGTAGAGTCTGTTGCCCAGGCTGGTCTTGAACTCCCAAGCTCAAGTGATCCTCCTGCTCAGTCTCCCAAAGTGCTGGGGTTACAAGTGTGAGCTCCCACACCCAGCCTTATAAACTGTATTTTTGTGTATAGCTGCATCCAGGGCACTACCTGTTAAAGATGGGGATCCTCCAAAAGGGGAAATTGCCAAAACTCCTTAGAGCAGGTGCACCAAGGACGTAAATTAGAACAAAATCTGCTGTACATTTGGATTTCACAATTCCTCAAAAATGGTATCCCCCATGTCTTTGACCTAGCTTAAGACACACTTTGCAGACCACAGTTTTGCCTAGAAAATAGTGTTTTCTCGATCCAGTCAATTTCATGCAATATTTTCATGTTAAAATGCATTAGATGTCATTTTTGGAGCCATAACTTAAAGTTACTCAACTCTGCTGTTACAGCATAAACTCAAATTCTATTACCACACCCTGTGGTTTAAAAAGAGAAATTGAGGCCTGGCACAGTGTCTCAAGCCTGTAATCCCAGCACTTTGGGAGACCAAGGCAGGAGTATCCCTTGAGTCTAGGAGTTCAAGACACACCTGGGCAACATGGTGATACCGTAACTCTACAAAAAATATACAGAATAGTCTGGATAATGGAGCCTTGGGAGAAAAAGTTTAGAAAAAAAAAAAGAAAAAACAAAACAAAAAACAAGCAAACAAAAAAAAAGTGGTCGAGCTTGGGGGTGCGTGCCTGTGGTCTCAGCTACTAGGGAGGCTGAGGTAGGAGGATCACTTGAGCCTGGGAAGTCAAGGCTGCAGTGAGCTGTGATATCACCACTGCAGTCCAGGCTGGGTGACAGAGTGAGACCCTGTCTCAAAAAAATAAATAAATAGATAAGACCAGGTGCAGTGGCTCATGCCTGTAATCCCAACACTTTGGGAGGCAGAGGTGGGTGGATCACCTGAGGTCAGGAGTTCAAGATCAGCCTGGCCAACATGATGAAACCCTGTCTCTACAAAAAATGCAAAAATTAGCTGAGCATGGTGGTGTGCATCTGTAGTCCCAGCTTCTCATGGGGCTGAGCCAGGAGAATCGCTTAACCAGGGAGGTGGAGGTTGCAGCGAGTCGAGATAATGTCATTGTCCTCCAACCTGAGCAACAGAGTAAGACTCCATCTCAAAAATAAATAAATAAATAAATAAATAAAAGAAAAGGAAATGAAAAATAAAAAGAGAAGTTGATACATAAATGATAACCGCTGATCACTGCAGTTGCCTAAATCCTAACGTGTTTATCAGAGCAAGCTGACAGCTCAGACTGTCTGCAGAATGCATTCCCTTGCAGCTGTAGGACTCATGGCAGTTTGCATCTTCAAAGCCAATAAGGAGAGTAAGATTCTAGAGTGAGTCACTAACACAACAGGGACCTCACAATGTGATGTCATTGTGGGAGCCATGGATATAAGCTCTGCCATGCTCTACTGGGTAGAAACAAGTCACTCAAGGGTGTGAATACCAGGAATGGGACCCAGCTTCAAAGAGGCTGCTCCAGCACAAGGTGATGGAGGCATCGCGCTGGTGCTAACAAAACATTGAGCATTAGACAGGGGACATGGCCACTGGACAGGGCCTTGTTCATGAACCCGGATGCGGGTGATGGGCTAAATTCTAAGATGGCCCTAAGAGGCACTCACCTTTTGGTTTTTTGGGGTTTTTTGTTTGCTTGTTTGTTTGTTTTTGTTTTTGTTTTTTCGTTTTGAGACGGAGTCTTGCTCTGTCGCCCGGGCTGGAGTGCAGTGGCCGGATCTCAGCTCACTGCAAGCTCTGCCTCCCAGATTCACGCCATTCTCCTGCCTCAGCCTCCCGAGTAGCTGGGACTACAGGCGCCCGCCACCTCGCCCGGCTAGCTTTTTGTATTTTTTAGTAGACAC
>NW_012114666.1:2352279-2365617 GCF_000951035.1 Colobus angolensis palliatus | reverse complement strand
GTAGAGACGGGGTTTCTCCATGTTGGTCAGGCTGGTCTCAAATTCCCGACCTCAGATGATCCGCTCACCTCGGCCTCCCAAAGTGCTGGGATTACAGGCGTGAGCCACCGTCCCCCGCTGGCACTCACCTTTTGTAATCTTTCCCTTGAGTGTGGTGGGAGCTGTGAAGATGATGACATTGTCTTACATAAGACCCCACAGTAGCCACGAGACTTCCCTGGTGGCCTGAAGATGGAAGCTGCGGTATTGTGAGATCACAGGGGTCCCATGGTAGGGACATGAGGGTGGCTCCTAAGACCCAAGAGAGAGCCCAGACAACAGCTGGGAAGAAAGCATGGACTTCAGTCCTACAGCTGTAGAAATGAATTCCACCAACAACCAGTGGCTTGGAAGAGGGAGCCTGAGCCTCAGATGGTAGAGCAGCCATGACTGATACCTGATTTCTGCCTGGTGGGACCCTAAGCAGAGACCCTGCCAGCCTTACATGTACTCCTGACCCACAAAAAAACTGTGTGAGAAGTGGGCATTGTTGTAAGCCACTACACTTACGGCGAAGATTTTACACAGCAATTAAAAATGAATACATCATACACACGCACATGCAAACACACAAAATGTTTCCATCTGCAACTTCTGACACCACAGCTGACACGGCCACCTTGCCCTTTGACCTGGTCACTGGGTCTCTGAACCAGAGAAATGGGACCAAAGAAACAGCAGCCATGGATCAAGAATGAGAACGCCCAGTCCCTTGAAAGCAGAGGCTATGAACTACTGGCTCAGACACCAAACCTCCCCTGCCCGTGCCATGTTTGTTTGGCCCACAGTAATTTTTCTTAACTTTTTCTTTTGAAATAATAATAGGTTCACAGGAAGTTGCAAAGGTGGCACCGAGAGGTCCCGTGTGCTCTTCCCAGTTTCCTCCTGTGGTTGAATCTTAGGTAAATCAATCCCAAAACCACGTAGTTGACGTGGAGCAACGTGTGCTTGCAGAGCTCTGGGCCGTTGTATACCCTGCATGGATTCGGGTAATCACCACCAACAACAAGATACAGAAGGGCTGGGCGCGGTGGTGCATGCCTTCCAGCACTTTGGGAGGCCTAGGTGGGAAGATCACTTGAGCCCAGGAGTTTGAGACCAGCCTGGGCAACATAGTGAGACCCTGTCTCTACAAAAAATACAAAAATTAGCTGGGCATGATGGCATGCACCTGTAGTCCTAGCTACTCAGGAAGCTGTGCAGGAGGATTGCTTGAGCCTGGGAGGTCGAGGCTGCAGTGAGCTGAGAGTGCACCACTGTACTCCAGCCTGGGCAACAGAGTGAGACCCTGCCTCAAAAATTGTTTTAAAAAACGATCTTTCTGTTAGGGCTACGTAAAAACAAAGAAGGAGAAAAAGAGGCAGAAATGTCCTGTCACCACAGGGATTTCTGTGCACCAAGCTGCCTTCCCCCAGTATCCCTAACCCCTGGCAGCCACTAATCTCCATCTCTATAATTTTGTTTCGAGAGTGTTCTATAAGTGGAATCATACAGTCTGCGATCTTTTGAGAGGGGCTCTTTTCACTTAGCCTAACTTCCTTGAGGTCCATCCTGGTTGTTGCCCACACCATGAGTTCAAGCCTTTCTGTCACTGAGTACCACGTGCCTCACCTTGTTGAACCACCCCCTTATGGAGGGACATGTGGGTTGTTTCCAAAAGCTTTGGTATTATAAACAGCTGCTGAGGAGAATCACGCACAGGCTCTCGCGTGGACACGAGTCTTCATGACTCTGGGATAAATGCCCAGAAGTACAATTTCCGGGTGATGGAGGAAGTGCGTTTCAGCCCACAGCAATTTTTTTGAAAGTCTGAATTAGAGGCTGATAGAGTCTGGCTCTGTGTCGCCACCCAAATCTCGTCTTGAATTGTAATCCAAATCGTAATCCCCATGTGTTGGGGGACAGACCTTGTGGGAGGGGATTGAATCATGGGGGTGCTTCCCCAGGGCTGTTCTCATGATACTGACTGCATTCTCATGAGACCTGACGGTTTCGTGAGGGCTTTTCTCGCCTTTGCTCTGCACTTCTGTCATTCTCCTCCTTCCTGCCGCCATGTGCAGAAGGATGCGTTTGCTTCGCCTTCTGCCAGGACTGTAAGTTTCCTGAGGCCTCCCCAGCCCTGTGGAACTGTGAGTCCATTAAACTTCTTTCCTTTATAAACTACCCAGTTTGGGGGATTTCTTTATAGCAGCATGAGAATGAACTAATACAGTGGCCAACATTTTATAATGAAATTTCACCTTATATTCTAATATATTCTAATGGGAGAGATGGACAGCAAACCATAAATACCTATAATATGCAAATGATTATAATGGGGGATGCATCACAATGGATTTAAACCCTTTGTAGTTTCCCACTGTGCTCACAGTGGTGTTCAATCCCACCCCCCTGGCCTGCAGGTGCCCACAGGTCCTGGTCCCCTCCTAGCTCTGTGAATAGTCCCCTCCCAGCTGCACGTGCCAAGCTCATTTCTGCCTCAGGACTTTGCACAGGCTTCCTTCCCTGGCGTGTTTCCTCCAGATACCACATTGCTAGCTCCTAGGCTTGTCACTGTGGTCTTTGCTCAGAGGTCACCCCTCAGGGTGGCTCTCCCTGGCCACCCAGCTAACGGGCCCCCTCCCATCTCTCCTATCACATCCCCCGACTTTCCTTTTCTCTTTTTCTTTTTGTAGCACCTATTACTATGGGACATTATGCTTTCTGTTAACCTGTTTCTTGTTTCTGCCTTCTCCCCATAGACAGGGACTGTGATATTGTAATTCATAATCAGAAAAAAATACTTGGTCTTCATCCCTCCCCACGTCCTGGCATCCAACTCCTAAACCCCTTAGAATTTCCAAAGTGATGTCTGGTGGCTAAGGGCACTTGGACAGCCTCAGGATGGAATAACCTGTGATTTTTTAATCACAGGTTTAAAAATCTGTGATTGGAGGGTTGGACCTTTCAGTCCCACCCTTCAGCCTCTGGGGAGGAGAGAGATGCTGAAGGTTGAGTTGATCACCATTGACCAGTGATGTAATCAATAATGCCTATGTAATAAAGCCTCCATAAAACCCAAGGGACACAGTGTGAGGAACCTCTGGATAGCTGAGCATCTGCAGGTTCCTGGAGGGCGGCACGCCTGGGGAGGACATGGAGGCTCTGCACCTCTTCCCCCTCGCCTTGCCCTGTGTACCTCTTCTGGCTGGCAGATCATCTGTATCCCTTGCAATACCCTTTACAATAAAAAAACCATGACGGCCGGGCGCGGTGGCCCACGCCTGTAATCCCAGCACTTCGGGTGGCTGAGGCGGGCAGATCACGAGGTCAAGAGATTGAGAACATCCTGGCCAACATGGTGAAACCCCATCTCTACTAAAAATACAAAAAATCTCAGCACTTTGGGAGGCCAAGGCAGGTGGATCATGAGGTCAGGAGATCAAGACCATCCTAGCCAACGCGGTGAAACCCTATCTCTACTAAAAATACGAAAAATGAGCCGGGCTTGGTGGCAGGCGCCTGTAGTCCCAGCTACTTGGGAGACTGAAGCAGGAGAATCACTTGAACCCGGGAGGCAGAGGTTGCAATGAGCCGAGATTGCACCACTGCACTCCAGCCTGGGCGACAGAGCAAGACTCCGTCTCAAAAAAAAAATGAGCCGGGTGTGGTGGCGGGCACCTGTAGTCCCAGCTACTCAGGAGGCTGAGGCAAGAGACTTGCTTGAACGCAAGAGGTGAAGGTTGCAGTGAGCTGAGATTGCACCACTGCACTCCAGCCTGGGCAACAGAGCAAGATGCCATCTCAAACAAACAAACAAACAAACAAGAAAACATGACGAAAGTGTCTCCCTGAGTTCTGTGAGCCACGGTAGCAAATGAATCAAGCCAGAGGCGTGGGTCATGAAAACTCTCCATCTCTACCCGGTTGGTTAGAGATTCAGGTCAGCCTGGGACTTGTGGGTGTCGCCTAAAGTGGGAGGCAGTCTTGGGGACTGAGTCTTCATCCTGTGGGATCTGATGCTGTCTCCAGGTAAGTAGTGTCAGAATTGAATTGGAAGAATTGAATTGCTTGATGTGTAGCAAACACCCCCACTGACCCACACATATACATTACGGTAACCGGAGGTAGAATGTGGTGAGTCTGAGAGCATGAACAATGGTTTTGTTTCTCTTGTCTTTTTTTTTTTTTTTTTTAGACGGAATCTCACTCTGTTGCCCAGGCTGGAGTGCAGTGGCACCATCTCGGCTCACTGCAATCTCCGCCTCCTGGGTTCAAGCGATTTTCCTGTCTCAGCCTTCTGAGTAGCTGGGATTACAAGTGTGCACCACCACACCCAGCTAATTTTTGTATTTGTAGTAGAGACAAGGTTTTGCTGTGTTGACCAGGCTGGTCTTGAACTCCTGACCTCAAGTGATCTGCCCACTTCGGCCTCCTAAAGTGCTGGGATTACAGGCATGAGCCACCATGCCCAGACTCTCTTGTCTGTTACAGGGAGGGTGTCTATTGTGTTTATTGCCATAGTCTCAGCATCTGGGACAGGACTTGGCATATAACAGGTACTCAATATAAAGTTTTATTTTTTGTTGTTGTTTTTTGTTTGTTTGTTTGCTTTTGAGTTAGAGTCTCTGTCTCCCAGGCTGGAGTGCAGTGGCTCAATCTCAGCTCACTGCAACCTGTGCCTCCCGGCTTCAAGGATTCTCCTGTCTCAGCCTCACAAGTAGCTGGGATTACAGGCACAAGCCATCATGCCCAGCTAGTTTTTGTATTTTTAGTAGAAACAGGGTTTCACCATATTGGTCAGGCTGGTGTCGAACTCCTGACCTCAGGTGATCCACCTGCCTTGGCCTCTCAAAGGGCTGGGATTGCAGGCGTGAGCCACGAAGGCCGGCCGAATTTTAAAAACTGTCAGGCTTATGGAAAGGTTGCAATAGTGCAGAGTTCCTGTGCCCCTCTCACCCAGCTGTCTCTGAACTTAACAGCCTACACAACCGCAGTACAGTCATGAAAATCAAGAAATGTGATATTGGTACAGCACTGTTAACAATTTTATTTGAATTTCCTTCATGAATAAAATTCACTCCATGAATGTGTTCTTTCTGTTCCAGAACCAGCACCCAGAATGCATTGACTTAACCCTCCTTAGACTCCTCCAGCCTGGAGCAGTCCTCAGTCTTCCCTCGTCTTGTATGACCTTGATCGTGATCAGTTTTTTGGTGCAGCGGACCCTTGAACAACACAGAAGTTAAGGTCACCCCTAGCCCCCATGCCGTCAAAAATCCATGTTTAACTTTTGTTTTCGTTTTGGAGACAGTCTTGCTCTGTCACTCAGGCTAGAGTTCAGTGGCACAATCTCATCTCACTACAATCTCTGCCTCCCGGGTTCAAGCAATTTTCTTATCTCAGCCTCCCAAGTAGCTGGGATTACAGGCATGCACCACCGTGCCCGGCTAATTTTTGTATTTTTTGGTAGAGATGGGGATTCACCATGTTGCACAGGTTGGCCTCAAACTCCTGAGCTCAGGCAATCTACCCTCCTTGGCTTCCCAAAGTGCTAGGATTACAGGTGCGAACCACCATGTCCGGCCACCATGTTTTAACATTTGGTTTTTGTTGTTTCTGAGACAGGGTCTTGCTCTTGCTCTGTTACCTAAACTGGAGTGCTGTGGTGTGATCTCGGCTCACGGCAGCCTCAACCTCCTGGGCTCAAATGATCCTCCCACCTCAGTTTCCTGAGTAGCTGGGACTACAGGCATGCACCACCACGCCCAGCTACTTTTTCAAAATTTTTTGTAGAAACAGGGTTTCATTATGTTGCCCAAGCTAGTTTTGAACACCTAGGCTCAAGTGATCCTCCCACCTCAGCATCCCAAAGTGTTGGGGTTATAAGCGTGAGCCACTGTGCTTGGCCCATGTTTAACACTGGACTCCCCGAAAACGTGACTACTAATAGCCTACTACTGACTGCCTTACTGATAACATAAACAGTTGATTAATACATATTTTGTATATTATATGGATTATATACAGTATTCTTACAATAAAGTAAGATAGAGAAAACAATTATTCATAAATCAAAGAAAATAAAATACATTTACTATTCACAAAGTGGAAGTGGATCATCATAAAGGCCTTCGTCCTCGTCATCTTCACATTGAGTTGGCTGAGGAGGGAGAGGAAGAGGAGGGGTTGGTCTTGCTGTCTCAGGTGTGGTGGAGAAAGAAGAAAATCTGAGCAGAGGTAGATCTGCAGTTCAAACATGTGTGGTTCAACAGTCAATTGTACAATGAAGAACAGCAGTCAATTGTACAATGAAGAACAGCGATCGGCTATTCGGTAGAATGTCCCTCGATGTGGGTTTGAAGGGTGTTTTTTCATGATGGGAATGTGGTCATGTGTGTGTGGAAGTGATGCTGGAGAAGCCCTATGGTGGCCTTCTCAGTGCCTCGGACCAGGGGTTCGTGTTGTGTTCGTGTCCCTCACTGTGGACATTAGCTGTGCTCCTTGGACGATACTGGTGTTCACTGGGCTATCATGGATGTCTGCTCTGGAAGGATATTTTCCCCCTTGTTGTTAATAAACGCATTAGGGGAACTACTTTGAGGTTGTACCAATCCTGCCTCTTTAGCCTTCCACCCACTAAGCTGAGCATGCATCGGTGGGCGTTGGCTGCGACAATTTTTTCCACAGGGTTTGGTGCTTGCCTGATGGTGATTTCAATTTTCCTCTCCTTCTACATTTTTTTTTTTTTTTTTTTGAGACGGAGTCTCGCTCTGTCACCCGGGCTGGAGTGTAGTGGCCGGATCTCGGCTCACTGCAAGCTCCGCCTCCCGGGTTCACGCCATTCTCCCGCCTCAGCCTCCTGAGTAGCTGGGACTACAGGCGCCCGCCACCTCGCCCGGCTAGTTTTTTGTATTTTTTTTTTTAAGTAGAGACGGGGTTTCACCGGGTTAGCCAGTATGGTCTCGATCTCCTGACCTCGTGATCCGCCCGTCTCGGCCTCCCAAAGTGCTGGGATTACAGGCTTGAGCCACCCGCGCCCGGCTCCTTCTACATTTTTTATTCATTGGAATTCTGCTGTAAGGAAGAGCTGTTCCTCCGCTGTTGATTGATGGATGGATTTCAGTACGGATTTATGGGTGTTTATTTTATTCTATTAAAATCTGATATTTTTGTTATTTTCTGGCTTCAACCTTACCACCTTTGGCATTAAGAGCTCCTTTGGGTTGGCACTTGTGTTCTGTGAGCGAGCCCCTTCCTCTTCTGAGCAATTCCTTACTTTCTGGCAACCCAAGATGCTCCACGCTCATCTGGTTCATTGCCTGCCTTCATCCTGGAATCAGCCACTTCCCCAAGGGGCCAGGTTCCTTTTCTTGGAGAATGGTGTTTAGAAGCCAGGACCTGGTTACTAGGTGTGCTTGATGCTATTGGGCTGCTATTGCTCTTAGGCCATCTTGTAGGAAATAGAAATGGGTGTATGAAGCCTCTCCCCAAACACAGCTATGGTTCTGCATCTGTCTGGGTATACGACTGTGAAATACCATGATCCTATGCTGACCTCTCCAGTTCTAGAAAGACACTTCAGGTTCGTTCCAGCCATCCTCCTTCTCCTTCCTTACAACTTCTTTCTCCAACAGCAGGAACCCTGGCTTTAATGATCTATATTTATTTATATGTTTGATATAGTTTGGATCTGTGTCCCCACTGAAATCTCATGTTGAAGTGTAATCCCCCGTGTTGGAGGCAGGGCATGGTGGGAGGTGATTGGATCATGAGGGTGGATTTCTCATGAATGGTTTAGCACTATCCCCTTGGTGCTGCTCTTGTGGGTTAGTTCTTGTGAGATCTGGTTGTTTAAAAGTGTGTGGCACCTCCCCTCGCCCCCTTTCTCCTCCTCTGGCATGTGACGTAGCTGCCCCTCCTTTACCTTCCACCATGATTGTAAGTTTCCTGAGGTCTTCCTAGAAGCCCAGCAGATGCCAGCACCGTGCTTCCTGTACAGCCTGCAGAACTGTGAGCCAATTAAATCTCTTTTCTTTACAAATTACCCAGTCTCAGGTATTTCTTTATAGCAATCCTAATACAGTGTTCAATTCTAATACACACATAAAGAGCTGCAGACCCACAGCCCATTAAGAACACATGTATTAACTAGATTGCATATTTGGGGACAGCTCATTTCATCTTGAGCCTCACAGTATCCAGTCACAATGTTGTCTTCCAAAGTTACTCAGTGTGGCTGGGTATGGTGGCTCACACCTGTAATTCCAGCACGTTGGGAGGCCGAGGGGGGCGGATCACTTGAGGTCAGAGTTTGAGACCAGCCTGACCAACATGGTGAAACCCCATCTCTACTAAAAATACAAAAATTAGCTGGACGTGGTGGCACGCACCTGTAATCCCAGATACTCAGGAGGCTGAGGCAGGAGAATCACTTGAACCCAAAAGGTGGAGGTTGCAGTGAGCTGAGATCATGCCACTGCACTCCAGCCTGGGTGACAGAGAGAGACTCAGTTTCAAAACAAAAAAAAACAGAGTTAGTTAGTGAGTTTTTCCTTCCCTGGCCCCTTCAGGTGGTTGTGTTACTTGTTTGTTATTGTTTGTAGTTTTGTGTGTTTTTTAGAGACAGTGTCTTGCTCTGTCACCCATGCTGGGGTGCAGCGGTATGATTATAGTTCACTGCAGCCTTGACCTCGCGGGCTCAAGCTATCCTCTCACCTCAGCCTCCTGAGTAGCTGGAACTACAGGCGTGTAATACCACGCCTGGCTTTTTTTTTTTTTTTTGTAGAGATGGGGTCTCGTTTCATTTGTTATTTATTAGGTTCATTTGTTAGTGTTTGTATTTCATTTTGGGTTCCTTTTGGATATGCGAAATGATGTGAAGTATCATGATTAGCTTAAGAGTCAGGGAGAGATACATCCAGAGAGGTGTCTCTTTCCTCCTTCCTGCTCCCCGCACCGTTCCCTCCTTCCCACCTCTCTCCCATGCAGCCAGTGTAAGCAACCAGTCTCCTTGGTTTCTGCTTTATTCCTCCTGTACTTTTTGTGTTTCACAAACAGATCCAAATATATTTTCTTCTGTTTCCTTCTTTCTTGCATGAAGAGTAGATACTACGGGCCTGCCGCTGTGGCTCACGCCTGTAATCCCAGCACTTTGGGAGGCGGAGGTGGGTGGATCACCTGAGGTCAGGAGTTCAAGACCAGACTGGCCAATATGGTGAAACTCTGTCTCTACTAAAAATACAAAAATTCACTGAGCATGGTGGCACACGCCTGTCATCCCAGCTACTTGAGATGCTGAGGCACAAGGATTGCTTGAACCTGGGAGGCAGAGGTTGCAGTGAGCCAAGATCTCACCACTGCACTCCAGCCTGGGCAACAGTGTGAGACTCCATCTCAAGAAAAAAAAAAAAAAAAAAAGGAGTAGACACTATGGCTATTGTTTTGGACTTTGCTTCTTTTCACTTAGCAGTATGTCCAGAGGTTACTACATGTCAGTTCGCAGAGGTCTTTCTCTTCTTTTTTTCCAGCTTTACAGAACTTCGTTGTGTGAACGTGCCATAGTTTGCACAGCTGTGCTCTCAGATGTGAACACGCAGGGAGCGTCCAAACATTTGAAATTACAAACAATGGTGCAGCGCCTAACCTTGTGCCTATGTATTTTGGTATTGCTGAAGCTGTAATTTCAGGGTAGATACCTGGAAGAGTGATTGTAGGTTAGAAAGGTAAGTGCACATGCAGTTTTGTTAGGTATTGCCAAATTTCCCTCTAAAAGGATTGTGCCAATTTGCATTCTCACAAGAAATGCGAGTACAAGTGTTGAGACTGACGTGTGGCTAGATGGCTGGAGAGTTGGCAGACAGCTCACTTCGCAGCATCAATGTTAGAACAGGAGCTTATGCGGCTTGCAGTACTAGGGAGAGCCACTAGATGGCAGATACAGCCCATCACAGAGAACAGTGAGCACACCTTTTTCCAGATTTTGCTTGATGGACCTATGATAACAGTTGTGTAAACTGAAGTAATAGAATGTTTCTAAATGACTAATAACACAACAACTAGCTGTTTTGGAGTTTGTTTTTTGTTTTCTTGAGACAGAGTCTCGCTCTCTTGCGCAGGCTGGAGTGCAGTGGTGTGATCTCGGCTTGCTGCAGTCTCTACCTACCTCTGAGTCCAAGTGATTCTCCTGCCTCAGTCTCCTGAGTTGCTGGATTACAGGCACATTCCACCACGCCCAGCTAATTTTATTAACTTTTTGTAGAGACAGGGTTTCACTATGTTGCCCAGGCTGGTCTCAAACTCCTGGCCTCAAGTGATCCTCCTGTCTCAGCCTCCAAAGTGCTGGGATTACAGGCATGAGCCACCGCTCTGGCCACAACTAGCATTTGTAATACTAGTAGTAATAGTAACATTATCTTCATTAGCAAGTAATATTTTTCATTTGATTATTTATTCATACAATAAGTGTATATTTGTTCTATGTGCTGTTGTTCTAGACACTGGGATGAAGAGATTTAAAACACACACACAGCCATCAGCCTGCATAGAGCTTTCATTCTCCTTGGAGAGAGAGACAGGAAATACAAAAGCCAAATACGTAGTCTATCGGGGGGCGGAGGTGCTATGGAGAAAGAGCACAGAAGGGGAATAGGGCGTGTGTGCATGCATGTGTGTGCGTATATGCGCGTGTGTGTGTATACAAGGCGAATACAGCGTGTGTGCGCGCAAGCAGCAATGGAGCAGGGTGAGGACCATAGAGGCCCCGTAGGCTACTGAAGGACTTTGGATTTGTCCTCGTGTGAAAGGAGAGCCATGGGAGAGTAAATCCCTCAGAAGCCCAGAAGGTGGCTGTCTTCAGCTCACTCCCCTCACCGCAGATCACCCATTCACCAGGTACTTACTGATGGCTACCACGGGCCAGACCTGATTCCAGGATTTGATCGTGAGAGGAGTTTGTGTCAGAGGGTGTGAGGCAGAGCTACTCCATCTTCAACAGGAGCTGGGTAAAACGAGGCTGAAACCTACTGGGCTGCATTCCCAGATGGTGAAGGCGTTCTAGGTCACAGGATGAGATAGGAGGTCAGCATGAAATGCATGTCATAAAGACTTGCTGATAAAACAGGTTGCAGTAAAGGAGCTGGCCAAAACCCACCAAAACCAAAATAGCAAAAAGAGTGACCTCTGGTCGTTCTCACAGCTACACTCCCACCAGTGCCATGACAGTTTACAAATGCCATGGCAACATCAGGAAGTTACCCAATATGGTCTAAAAGGGGGAGGCATGAATAAGCCACCGCTTGTTTAGCATGTCGTCAAGAAATAACCATAAAAATGTGCAACCAGCAGCCCTCGGGACTGCTCTGTCTACGGAGCAGCCATTCTTTTATTCCTTTACTTTCTTAACAAACTTGCTTTCACTTTGCACTGCTGACTCACCCTGAATTCTTTCTTGCACGAGATGCAAGTCCTCTCTCTTGGGGTCTGTCTGGATCGGGACCCCTTTCCTGTAACCCTTGGACTCTGGACCCAGCGGGCTCTGACAATCTGGGAGTGGTGGGCAACAAGCCTTTCTTCCCAGAAAGGGCATGCGTGCCGCCAGGAAGGGCTGTGCACTGCTCTGAAACGGACCGGAAGGTCTGTGGAGGCCATTGGCAGAAAACTAGCCTGTGCAGGGTGCCCTTCAGGGGGTCCCTCAGCCTGCGATCGTGTTTGAGCTACTCAATGGTTCTGTAGGCTGGGCGCGGTGGCTCACACCTGTAATCCCAGCACTTTGGGAGGCGGAGGTGGGCGGATAACCTGAGATCAGAAGTTCAAGACCCGCCTGGCCAACATGGTGAAACTCCATCTCTACTAAAAATACAAAAATTAGCCAGGTGTGGTGGCAGGCGCCTGCAGTCCTAACCACTCAGGAGGCTGAGGCAGGAGAATCACTTGCATCAGAGAGGTGGAGGCTACAGTGAGCTTAGATCACACCACTGCCCTCTGGCCTGGACAACAGAGTGAGACTTTATCTCAAAAAAAAGAAAAGAAAAAAAGAGAACAGAAACTGTGTGACTTAGACAGTGGGCATAGCTTTGGGTTCCCCACCCTACCCATCCAGTCTGGTCTCAGCCCACCTACCTTGCCAGACATCCATTCATTCCCTAAATATTAACTGACTCCCATGAGCCAAGCAGGCTCTCAGCACTGAGCATGCATAGGTAATAGAATCCTATGAGTTGTCAGCCTCTTAGAGGCTGTTAGACAATGGGGAGCAGACAACAGCAATGACATGTGACTATACAATAGCATATCAGCAGAGGATCGGCCTAGAAAGAAGAATGCACCAGGACGAGGGGGCTCCTGAGCTTCATGGTCAGGGAAGACCTTCAGGAGGGCACTTTGGAACAGAGCATGCACAGCAAGTGCAAAGGTCCAGAGCTCTGCTCCTTCCCACCAAGGGTACACACTGCCCTTAATGACACATTCGTTACCATTGCAACGGGGTTTCTATCTGACTCACAGCATTAAAGGAGATGCTTCAGGAGGGCAGAATCCACCACCATTGGGTCTCCACTGCCAGGCCTAGGCAATGCCTGCCTCACAGTAAATGCTTAATAAATGAGTTACTATAATAATACAAAAATATAAAAGTGAATTACTATAATAACTCATTTATTATATAACTAATATTATATATTAGTTTTATATATTACATAACTAATATAACAAATATAACTAATAATTTGGCGATGAGACCTCAAAACATTAACTGAATTTTTCTTTTTTTTTTTTGGTGACAGGGTCTCAATCTCTCATCCAGACTGGAGTACAGTGATGTGGTCTTGGCTCACTGCAGCCTCGATTTCCTAGGCTCAAGCGATCCTCCAACTTCAGTCCCCTGAGTAGCTGGGGCTACAGGTGCATACCACCACACCCGGTTAATTTTTAAATATTTTAGAGAGACAGGGGTCTCACTTTGCTGCATAGGCTGGTCTCAAACTCCTGAACTCAAGCAATCCTCCTGCCTTGGCCTCCCAAACTGCTAGGATTACAGGCATGAGCCACTGCACCTAACCACTCAATACATTTTTTAAACTAAGATGTGAATTTGCATATGCCAACCGTACTAAATTAGCCCTTATCTTCCATTAGCTCTCTCATTTCCTGGTTACTTTCCTACAGTGTATCATTGCTTGAAACCCAAACCTTATTTCCTTTGTTACATAAGATCAGGCGCGGTGGCTCACACCTGTAATCCCAGCACTTTGGGAGCCTGAGGTGGGTGGATCATCTGAGGTCAGGAGTTTGAGACCAGCCTGACCAACATGGTGAAACCCC
>NW_012114666.1:2349251-2351636 GCF_000951035.1 Colobus angolensis palliatus | reverse complement strand
AAAAAAAGAAAAAAGTTATATGAGCCTGAATCTAACCATTTCTTTGAGTTTTACTTCTTTTCTATAAACTCTCGTGCATGTAAATATTAACAAAAATTATCTGTTTTTTCTCCTGTTAATCTGTCTTTTGTTACTTTAATTTGCAGATCCCAGGTGCTGAACTAAAGAGGGTAGAAGAAAAGTTTTTTCTGCTTAACATATTCAACTCTCTACCCTCAATGTATTTGGCTGTTATTATTCTGGTTTACATGTACCTAACTGAACCAGTTCCCTACTGGTGGATGTCTAGGTTTCCCTGATGTTTTGTTATTACGAACACGTATGGTACACGTTTTTCTAGATCGGGCAGGGTTTGCTGATCTCCACTTCAAGCGGTACAACCACCATCTGCCAGTGTTGGAGTTTATTCTACAGTCAGCAAACACTGTTGGCACAGCCAGTCAGAGAAACTGAAAACAGAAAGCAGAAATGGCTTACACTGGACTAATTGTAGAATTTCTAAGTACTTTTAAGTGATGACTCATCCCACTTACATTCAAACCTGTTTGCTGTGCCATCTGGCTCACCAGAACATGAAAGACTTCTCCCGCAACCTGG
Organism: Colobus angolensis palliatus; assembly: GCF_000951035.1. NCBI lineage: Eukaryota > Metazoa > Chordata > Mammalia > Primates > Cercopithecidae > Colobus > Colobus angolensis. The sequence goes on along the minus strand of NW_012114666.1, from coordinate 2,351,039 downwards.
AAAAAGGCCAGAGAGGAAGACAAACAGGAGTCAACCCCGTGGGAATGCCGACTGAGTGTTAGCTCCCCATGGACAGGAATGTCACTGTGTGAAAAGGCTGCCGTACGTCTGGGCCTGTTTTTTTTTTTTTCCATAAAATGTTCCTTTTTTTTTCCTTATTACAAAGCAATGCAACAAAAAGCACAAGAAATCAAAAAGGAAAAAATAGATACATTGGACTTCATCAAAATGAAAAATTATTTGCTTCAAAGGAAATGGAAAGAAAGTGAAAAAACAACTAAGGGAATGGAAGAAAATATTCTCAAATCATCATCTAACGAAGGTTGTCTTAGTCTGTTCGGGTTGCTGTAACAAAATATCATTTTAGGTGACCAGGTGGCTTAAACAACATATTCAGTTGGCCCTCCGTATTCACGGGTTTCAGGCCTTCAACTTCAACCAACCTCAAAGAAAAAATATTTTTAAAAGCCAATACAGCTGACTGCGGCGGCTCATGCCTGTAATCCTAGCAGTTTGGGAGGCCAAGGCGGGAGGATCACTTGAGGTCAGGAATTCAACACCAGCCTGATCAACACATAGTGAAACCCTGTCTCTACTAAAAATACAAAAATTAGCTGGGTGTGGTGGCGGGTGCCTGTAATCCCAGCTACTTGGGAGGCTGAGGCAGGAGAATCGCTGGAACCCTGGAGGCGGAGGTTGCAGTGAGCCAAGATCGCACCATTGCACCCCAGCCTAGGTGACAGAGCACTCTGTCTCGAAAAAAAGAAAAAAAGAAAAAGCCAATACAACAATAACTGCACTATGAACTGTACTATGTATTATCCTGCCTTTTTGACAGAATAGACTGAACATCCTTTAACCTTTTTTGATGGTGCAAGATCATGTCTCATAAGACAAATATTCAGGCCAGGCATGGTGGCTCACGCCTGTAATTCCAGCACTTTGGGATGCTAGGTGGGCGGATCGCTTTAGTCCAGGAGTTTGAGACTCGCCTGGGCAACATAAGCGAGACCCTGTCTCTTAAAAAATGCAAAAATTAGCCAGGTGTTTTGGTGTGCACCTGTGGTCCCAGCTACTCAGGAGGCTGACGTGGAAAGATGGTTTGAGCCTGGGAGGTGGAGGTTGCAGTGAGCCACGATTTTGCCACTGCTCTCCAGCCTGGTGACAGAACAAGATTCCATCTCTAAAAAAGAAAGACAAAAATTTCCTCAGAGTGCAAAGCTTGCCAGTATTTAGAAACCCAACATTAGTCTTCATTCAGCAACCAAAGTCATTCATTTGTCAAACATGAACTATCCCTAGAACTCCATATTTCTTGGGATGTGTGAGACACTGCCAGAATAATTATTCAAGCACTGTATAGGCCGGGTGCAGTGGCTTATGCCTGTAATCCCAGCACTTTGAGAAACCGAGGCAAGAGGATTGCTTGAGCTCAGGAGCTCGAGACCAGCCTGGCAACATGGTGAAGGCCTGTCTCTACAAAAAAATAAAAAATAAAAAAAAATTAGCCGAGTGTGGTGGTGCCCTCTTGGAGTCCCAGCTACTCAGGAGGCTAAGGCGGGAGGATCACTTAAGCCCAGGAGATTGAGGCTGCAGTGAGTTGTGATCGTACCACTGTACTCCAGCCTGGGCCACAGAGCAAGACCCTGTCTCAAAAAAAAAAAGAAAGAAAAGAAAAGAATGAGTGGGAGGGCCAGGCGCAGTGGCTCACGCCTGTAATCCCAGCACTTTGGGAGGCTGAGGGGGGTGGATCACAAGGTCAAGAGATCGAGATCATCCTGGCCAACA
>NW_012114666.1:2346336-2348317 GCF_000951035.1 Colobus angolensis palliatus | reverse complement strand
TTTTTGTATTTTTAGTAGAATGGCGTTTCACCATGTTGGCCAGGCTGGTCTCGAAATCCTGACCTCAGGTGATTCACCCACCTCGGCTTCCCAAAAGTCCTGAGATTACAGGCGTGAGCCACCGCGTCTGGCTGCCCCCACTCATTCTTAATCACACCAACCTGACTTTCTCCACATTGATCACATTAGGATATGATACTGTTTATTTACAGAAAATCCATGTCCCTCTTCAGCCCACTGGACTCTTCGGTGCACTGGACGCTCCATGCAGGCACTGGGTTTTGTCTGACTTACCACTGGTTGTCTGCCCCGCTCGCAGCTGGTGAATGAGTGATTGGAGACACACCTGCTGCCTTGATTTAGGCCTCTGGGAAACAAGGGCAGAGTAATCTCAGGGAGAAGAAAGAACTGGTAATTTCCAGGTAGGAAAAATCCTTTGGTGTGGCCGTGAGATGCTGCATTCTTCTTGGTCACAGCTCCCTCTGCTTTGATAATCATATAATCAACTTTATCTTTCTCTGAACCGTTCACGTAAAAGGGAGGTGTTGGAACACAAGGTGGAAAGGGGTGTGTGTTGGGGGTGGCCGAGGAAGTCAGGGCAGGAGGAGCCACTGTTTCTGGGAATGAATTCCTGAAACTTGCTGGTCCCACCAAGATGCAAATCTTGCAGCAGTTTTTACAGTTCTCCTGTGGAAGAAGGGAGGATCCCACTCTGAGCCCAGGATTATCAGAATGCTGATAATCCCCTCTCATCAGCTTTTTTAATTTTTGTTTTTATTTTTTGTGGTTTGGGGAAGATTTGCAAAACTGTATTCTCTTTTCTGGTGAGGAAAACTTGTATCCGCCCAACGAAATCAGGTATTTAACTTCATTCAATGGTTATTTGATTCTATTCTCTACTAAATTCCTACGGCTGCTGTAACTCTAAAGTACCACAAACTGGGTGGCTTAAAACAACAGATACGTGGCCAGGCACGGTGGTGGCTCACACCTGTAATCCCAGCACTTTGGAAGGCCGAGGTGGGCAGGCAGATCACCTGAGGTCAGAAGTTCAAGACCAGCCTAACCAAAACGGTGAAACCCCGTCTCTGCTAAAAATACCAAAAAAAATTAGCCGGGCGTGGTGGTGGCGCACGGCTGCAATTCCAGCTACTCGGGATGCTGAGGCAGGAGAACTGCTTGAACCCGGGAGGTAGAGGTTGCAGTGACAGTGAGACTCCATCTCAAAAATAAAAAAACAGCCAACAACAACAGTCATATATCCTCTCACAGTTCTGGAGGCCAGAAGTCTGAAATCAAACCATAAGCAGCGCCATGTTCTCCCTCCACATGCTCCTGGGGGAGAATGTTTCTATGCCTTTCTCTTCGCTGCTGGTGTTGCTGGCAGCTCTTGGCACTTTTTGGGTGTAGGCTTATCACTCCAGCACCTGCCCTGGGGTCAGATGGCTCTCTTCTCACTGTGCCTCTTCTCCTTTTCTTTTTTTATTTTTGAGACAGGGTCCCACTCTGTGGCCCAGGCTGGAGTGCAGTGGTGCAGTCTCGGCTTACTGCAACCTCCTCCTCCCCAGGCTCCAGTGATCCTCCTATGTCAGCCTCCCGAGTAGCTGGGACTTCAGGCTCAAGCCACCAAGCCCGGCTAATTTCTTGTATTTTTGGTAGAGACAGCAGTTTACCATGTTGTCCAGGCTGGTCTCGAATGCCTGAGCTCACGTGATCTACTCATCTCAGCCTCCCACAGTGCTGAGATTACAGGCGGGAGCCACTGGGCTGGGCCCTCTTTCTCTTTTCTGGTTTGTTTGTTTTTTGTTATTGTTGTTGTTTGGTTTTTGTTTTTTAATATTTATTTTAAGTTCAGGGGTACATGTGCAGCTTTGTTATACAGGTAAACATGTGTCATGGGGGTTTGTTTTACAGATTATTTCATCACACATCACTCAGGTATTAAGCTAGTATCCATTAGTTGTTTTTTCTTTTTTTTTTT
>NW_012114666.1:2341906-2343164 GCF_000951035.1 Colobus angolensis palliatus | reverse complement strand
GTGCGCCACGATGCCCGGCTAATTTTTGTACTTTTAGTAGAGACGGAGTTTCGCCGTGTTGGCCAGGCTGTTACCACCATTTTTAACAGCTGCATTTTGTTTCCCTTCCACCGATGCTTCCAAAGTTGTCTTAGTAATGACATTTGAAACAGAATTTGCCAAGAGAAGACACCTTTTGAATAGCAATAGGAAAAGTGTCTGCAAATCCTGACTTCTCTACCAGCCCTGCCCTGGTGTCTAAGCTCTGATAGGCTGAAAAATGGGCATTTTCTAAGTCGTTTCTCCTGATCCAAGATCTTGCAACTTTGCAAACTTGTAAATGAGGCCACCTGCTGTGCAATCCTGCCGGCCCTATACTAAGACGACTCAGGCAGTCTCTTCTTTTCCTGTAACCTGGTCCCATTCACATGATGCTATTTTTCAGCTATTTGCAAAAAGCTCCTTAAAATCTATTTCTCCCTTTAATTATAGTTTACAACTGGTCTTACTGAAAGCAAAGAATTTATTGCTTGCCCAGGGCCATTAAAGATCAAGCTGGGTTAGGGGGTCTCCTTGCTGAATCCAGGGAGGAGGGTTCAAGACAGAGGCTATTTCCGAACCAGTTTTTCTAGTTCCCAGGCACTCTCCGGATTCTTCTCTGGGTTTACTTTTCTTAGGTAGAAACCCTACCTAGATTTGCAAATGACATGGAGCTCTTTGTCACCCAAGATCCCCCGGGGCCCATGGGTCAGTCATTGTTTGGAAAGTGTTGCCTCTTAGGCTTTTCTATTTTTATAAAAGAAGGATTACTGTCTTTGCGCCTTGTAACCTTGGACTACTGCCAAGTTTTCTTAGTGGCATTTTCACTTGAAAAATATGAGCCTTTCCGCTCCTGACCCGAAGAGTGCTTCTCCTAGGAGTGTCGGGAGTTTCAGACCTAGTTATACCCCTGCATTTATCGCCTCAGATGTGTCAAATGCAGCTGTCGCCTCCCAACGAACTTTTAGACACATTGGTGAAGCCAGAAAGAGATAAAAGATTATCATTATGCTAATTTTTTAAATGTACAGAACTGCCCTTTTTAATCTTTAATTTTGGAGTTTTAGCCACAACTCCTTTAAAATAATATTATAATTTTTATTATTAAATGATCATTAGAGAATAAATAACACTGTAGGGCAAATTTTCCCCTTCCATTTTTTTTTTTTTTTTAGATGGAGTCTTCCTCTGTTGCCCAGGCTGGAGTGCAGTGGTGTCACCTCGGCTCACTGCATCCTCT
>NW_012114666.1:2339211-2341856 GCF_000951035.1 Colobus angolensis palliatus | reverse complement strand
AAGCAAATCACTGGATCAGGAACCATGGTCTCCTGGATCCAAATCTAGGCTTTTCTCCCAGAAAGAGCACCTGCGGGGGTTGCCTGGTCCAGGTGGTGAAGGCTGGGTGGCTCACTGTTCTGTGGTTTCCGTCTTCGTGGAGGGCTTATTCCCTCACGTCGATGATGACAAAAGGGTCGGGCTTCTTCAAGGTGGCTGCTTCATTGGTTTGTGATCCACCCAGTGTACTCAGAGAGCTTCTCACCACACTTTTTCTGTAATTGGCCAGAAATAGTAAATATTTTAGGCTCTGTGGGCCATCTGTTCTCTACCACAGTGCTAGACTTTGTTGTAGTGACAGCAGCCATACTGTTTACATATTATTTGTGGCAGCTTTTAAGACCATATGGAGCACAAAGCCTAAAATTTGCTATCTGGTTCTTTACAGAAGACGTTTGCCAACCCTGTCATATAATAGGAACATCTTTCTTAACACTATCTTTTTTTGAGATGAAATCTTGCTATGTTGCCCAGGCTGGAAACAAACTCCTGGGACCAAGAGATCCTCCCCATTCAGCCTCCCAAGTAGCTGGGACTGTAGGCGCATCACCAAGCCCCACCGCTTACCACCATTTTTTTTTTTTTTTTTTTTTTGAGACCGAGTCTCACTCTGTTGCCCAGGCCAGAGCACAGTGGCACAGTCTCAGCTCACTGCAACCTCCACCCACCAGGTTCAAGTGATTCTCCTGCCTCAGCCTCCACGTAGCTGGGATTATAGGCGGCCGCCACCATGCCCGGCTAGTTTTTGTGTTGTTAGTAGAGACGGGGTTTCGGCATGTTGGCCAGGCTGGTCTCAAACTCCTGACCTCGGGTGATTCACCCACTCCAACTCCCAAAGTGCTAGGATTACAGGCGTGAGCCACTGTGCCCATCCAAATTTATTTCTAAGTGTTTCATAGTTTCTGTCTGTATGCTGAATGAGTAATTTTTTTTAATTTAAATTTCTAGGTGTTTATTGCTACAGCATGGGAAAACTATTGTGTGTGTGTGTGTGTGTGTGCGTGTGTGTGTGTGTGTTTTAAGATGGAGTCTTGCTCTATCACCCAGGGGAGGGCAGTGGCTCGTTCTGGGCTCACTGCAACCTCCGCCTCCTGGGTTCAAGTGATTCTCCTGCTTCAGCCTCACTAGAAGCCGTGATTACAGGTACCCACCAGCACGCCTGTTTAATTTTTGTGTTTTTCGTAGAGATGCGGTTTTGCCATGTTGGCCAGGCTGGTCTGGAATTCCTGACCTCAGGCCATCCACCCACCTCTGCGTCCCAAAGTGCTGGGATTACAAAAGTGAGCCACCACGCCCAGCCTTGTTTGATGTATATTTATCTTGAGACTAGCCACCTAACCAAACTTTCTTATTTATTCCAGGGTTTAAAGAAATTAACTTGTATGTTTTGAGTTTTCTAAGCACACAATCCTAAAAATAGAGAAATGATTGAATGTTGCATCTTCGAATATTTTGCAGGATAGGAAAAATAACCTGGGGCTGTCTATCAGCTGACTGAACAGCTTTCCACAAGGTAGTGTTAACTAAGGAAAGCAAGATGTAAGAAGGAATGCTTAATATAATCTCAGTTTTGAAAAACAATGAGTAGACTAGGTGTGATGGCCCACCCCTGTAATCCCAGCACTTTGGGAGGCCGAGGCGGGCAGATCACTTGAGGTCAGGAGTTCGAGACCAGCCTGGCCAACATGGTGAAATGCCATCTCTACTAAAAATACAAAAATTAGCTGGGCGTGGTGGCGGCCACCTGTAATCCCAGCTGCTCAGGAGGCTGAGGCAGGAGAATCGCTTGAACCGGGGAGGCGGAGGTTGCAGTGAGCCGAGATCGCCATTGCACTCCAGTCTGGGCAACAAGAGCAAAACCCTGTCTCAAAAAAAAGAACGCTATGCTCAGTCCCATCAGAGATGGACGAGTGTTCAGGGCAGCCAGTCAGATGCTCCCCTGGAAATGTGACTCAGGAATGAAGGGCTAAACACAGTTGAGCCCAAGCACTCAACACAAAGGCCTCTTGGTCTTGCTCCTTAAAACCAGGAAGCTGGGCACGGTGCTCACGCCTGCAATCCCAGCACTTTGGGAAGCTGAGGCAGGTGGATCACCTGAGGTCAGGAGTTTGAGACCAGCCTGGCTAACATGGTGAAACCTTGTGTCTACTAAAAATACAAAAAGTTAGCCAGGTGTGGTGGTGCACGCCTACAATCCCAGCTACTCGGCAGGCTGAGGCAGGAGAATCACTTGAACCCGGGAGGCGGAGGTTGCAGTGAGCTGAGATTGCGCCAGTGCAGTCCAGCCTGGGTGACAGAACGAGACTCCATCTCAAACAAACAAACAAACAAACCACACTAAATACTCTGATTATGAGAATGCAAAGTGAAAGCTGGAGCAGCAGAAGTAAGGTTCAGCTTGCAGTGAGCTGAGATCTGGCCACTGCACTCTAGCCTGGGCGACAGAGCGAGACTCCGTCTCAAAAAAAAAAAAAAAAAGAAGTAAGGCTCAGGAGGAGGGTGGGGCCGGATCAGGGAGGATCACAAAAGCAAGCCAACTCCTCCAGCTCTAAGGGAGACCAACTTGCAGTTAGACACAACTGAGGAAAATGGGCTGACATTTCCCG
>NW_012114666.1:2333385-2336511 GCF_000951035.1 Colobus angolensis palliatus | reverse complement strand
CGGGTTTATGCCATTCTCCTGCCTCAGCCTCCCGAGTAGCTGGGACTACAGGCGCCCGCCACCTCGCCTGGCTAGTTTTTTGTATTTTTTTTTAGATGGAGTCTTCCTCTGTTGCCCAGGCTGGAGTGCAGTGGTGTCACCTCGGCTCACTGCATCCTCTGCCTCCTGGGTTCAAGCAATTCTCATGCCTCAGCCTCCCAAGTAGCTAGGATTACAGGCATGCAACAGGCCCAGCTAATTTTTGTAATTTAGTGGAGGCAGGATGTCACTATGCTGGCCAGGCTGATCTTGAACTCCTGACCTCAAGTGATCAACTCGCCTCAGCCTTCCAAAGTGCTCGGATTCTGGGATTATAGGCATGAGCCACTGTGCCTGCCCCCACCCTTTTTTTTTTTTTTTTTTTTTTTGAGACAGCATCTTGCTCTGTCACCCAGGTTGGAGTGCATTGGTTCCATCATGGCTCACTGCAGCCTTGACCTCCAGGGCTCAAGCAATCCTCCCACCTCAGCCTCTCCAGTAGCTGGGATTACAGGAGTGCACAACCCCACACCCAGCTAATTTTTGTATTTTTTGTAGAGACAGGGTTTTGTCATGTTGCCAACGTTGGTCTTGAACTCCTAGGCTCAAGTGATCCTCCTGCCTAGGCCTCCCCAAGTGCTGGGATTACAGGCATGAGCCACCGCACCTGGCCAAATCCAAGGATTTTTGTATCCACGGGTGGGTCCTGGAACCACTGCCCCAGGAATACCAAGGAATGATTATACAGGAAAAGGAAATTTTCTGTATACAAGGAGAGCCCAGCTGGAAACACCTCAGCATTTGCCTTATTTGAACACAGTTTAAACATTTGGCTGCCTGCGACTAACTGAAGCTCAGCTAGCTATTTGTTAAAAGAATGTACTCCTAATGTAGCCTCTCAGTTAATTTATGTATTAAGTTAGGTTACAGTTCATTACATAAAGGCCAAAGTATGGAAGCCTCCTCAGGCCAAATTTAGTTTAATTTAACATTTGCTCCCTTTTGGTCAGTCTCAATTTCAAGAGACTAACCAAAACCTTGACACTACTCTCTGTCACCATCATCCGACTAAAGACGGAACTTATTTAGTCTCTGTACACAATCCACAAGTCACAACAGTTGAACAATTCTTCTTGCAGATTTAGTTCAAACGAGATCGTTCAACATTTGATGAATGATTGTAAACAAACATTTAAGACCTGAGAGGATACAGTGCACCAAGAAGACTATTATAATGGCTGTCAGGAGGGTTACACCAAAAAGACTGAAGTGTACTCTTTAACAAAAGCCTGTAGGAACTGAACTAATCCAAATAAAAGTTCAGGCAACATAGACAGCTCATTAGTATTTGAGTCCAGTTGGCCATGGTCTGTATTCTGGATTTGATGGCAATGAAGGACCATAGTTTGGTATAAAACGGCCTGATTTAAAGAGGTATCTGTTTTTGTTGTTAGCCTGATAATATAGGCTGTAGTAATATAGAGACTTACCAAAAGAACATGAAGACGAGAAAACCTGGCAAAAGCCAAGCTGGCCATCCACAGCCCAGGAGGCCTGGGGACCATAAACGCATCATCTGTTCCTTTTCCTTGAGAAATTTTCTTTCTTATTGTTGTGGTTACATTAGCAACTTATTTTTATTTATTTTTTTAATTTTTTTTTTTTTTTAAGGTAGAGTCTCGCTCTGTCGCCCAGGCTGGAGTGCAGTGACGCGATCTTGGCTCACTGCGAGTTCTGCCTTTCAGGTTAAAGTGATTCCCATGCCTCAGTGGCCCGAGCGGCTGGGATTACAGATGCACACCAGCATACCTGGCTAATTGTTGTATTTTTAGTAGAGACGAGGTTTTTCCCATGTTGGCCAGGCTGGTCTCGAACTCCCGGTCTTAAGTGATCCAACTCGGCCTCCCAAAGTGCTGGGATTACAGGCATGAGTCACTGCACTCGGTCATGCCTTGAGAAGTTTTCTTGGTGTATTTGGTAGCAGTGTCTAAAGAAACAACAGTATCAGCCACCTTTTTGGGGGGGAGGGGGGTGGACAGAGTCTCATTCTGTCGCCCAGGCTGGAGTGCATGATCTCGGCTGACTGTAACCTCTGCCTCTGGGGTTCAAGCAATTATCCTGCCTCTGCCTCCTGAGTAGCTGGGATTACAGGTGCACACCACCATGCTGGGCTAATTTTTGTATTTTTATTAGAGACAGGGTTTCACCGTGTTGGTCAGGCTGGTCTCAAACTCCTGACCTCATGATCCGCCCACCTCAGTCTCCCAACGTGCTGGGATTACAGGCATGAGCCACTGTGCCCGGCCTTCAGTCACCTTTTTAATTAAGCTTTCTGTAGTAGGAAAATCAAAAGAAAAATAGATACAACATTCCATTTCCTTAAAAACCATATACAAGGCTCCAACTTGAGAGAGAAAGAGATCTAAAGGAGATCTAAAGCAGGATGCTCTGTTAGGTGTTTTTGTTGAACATACGTATTATCACCTACATTTTAGACAGTGGCTTCTACCCCTCTGAACAGTGGGGAGGTCTGGCTGACTGCAAGATCCAAGATGTTTCCCCAATTTACAGATCAGTTTCAAATTCTATACTACTAGTACCCCACAAGTGCCAAGGGTGAGCCTCCAGAAACCTCACTGGACTCTTTCATCAAGGAAACTAACTTGTCTTCGTTAACCCCATAATTGCTCCATAAAGCATAAACCTTAGCTAAAGCCATTCATAAATTATGGTCCCATGGATTTTCCTCGAGAGTAAAGGAAAGGATTAAGACAGCAAAAAATGAGGAAGAAAAGAATAAGAATGCTGGGTGCAGTGACTCATGCCTGTAATCCCAGCACTTTGGGAGGCTGAAGCGGTTGGATCATCTGAGGTTGGGGGGAGTTCGAGACCAGCCTGACCAACATGGAGAAACCCCATGTCTACTAAAACAATTAGCTGAGCATGGTGGCGCATGCCTGTAATTCCAGCTACTTGAGGGTGAGACAGGAGAACTGCTTGAACTCGGGAGGTGGAGGTTGCGGTGAACTGAGATCATGCCATTGCACTCCAGCCTGGGCAACCAAGAGTGAAACTCTGTCAAAAAAAAAAAAGAAAGAAAGGAAGAAA
>NW_012114666.1:2323783-2325910 GCF_000951035.1 Colobus angolensis palliatus | reverse complement strand
ACAAAAAACTAGCCGGGCGAGGTGGCAGGCGCCTATAGTCCCAGCTACTCCGGAGGCTGAGGCAGCAGAATGGCGTAAACCCGGGAGGCGGAGCTTGCAGTGAGCTGAGATCTGGCCACTGTGCTCCAGCCTGGGCGACAGAGCGAGACTGAGTCTCAAAAAAAAAAAAAGAATAAGAAGGTGACCTGTGCATGGCTGAACAAAATGGAAGTTTTTAGTGAGCTTGGTACCTTTCTTGAGCCACTTCGCTTGTTCATATCTCATTGCCTTTGTCCTGATATTCTGCCCAGAAGCTGGGACCACGCTTTGCACATGGCCAGTGCCCATTTTATGTCTGTTAGTAGCAGTTTTGCTGAGTGACTGAAACCAGAGACTTAGCAGAGACGGGTGTGCTCAAAGTTGGCTTCCACTCTATCCCCATTACAAAGCAAAATGCAATACGAAGCAATACAAACCAAAATACAAATGCAACACCAATCCAGAGTGAAATTCCCATTAGAAAAGCTCTTTACTAGACAGTTCTACTTACAGGAATTTGTCCTAAAGATAGTTCCTCCAAAGCCTGAGATGCTCTACTTACAAGGATATTAATTGCAATGCTATTTGTAATAGCAAAAGGCGGGAAACCACCTAAATTCCACCAGCTGCAAAGCATCCAGTCAATGGGACAATAGGATGCCCCTTTAAGAAAGAACAAGGTTGGCCGGGCATGGTGGCTCACACCTATAATCCCAGCACTTTGGGAGGCTGAGGTCGGCAGATCACCTGAGATTCAAGGGTTTGAGTTCAGCCGGGCCAACATGGTGAAACCCCATCTCTACTAGAAACAAAAACGAGCCAGATGTTGTGATGCGTGTCTGTAATCCCAGCTACTTGGGAGGCAGAGGCATGAGAATCACTTGAACCTGGGAGGTGGAGGGTGCAGTGAGCCGAGATCATACCATTGCACTCCAGACTGAGGGTGACACAGTGAGACTCTGTAAAAAAATTAAAAAAAGAAAGAGCGAATGAGGCTGATGGCTCTGCACTGAAATGATCTCTACGATGTATTTGAAAAGTAGAGAAAAGAGGGCAGACCCTTACGGGGGGAAAAAAAAGAGACAGACAATTAAAAGAACAGCTGGGCCAGATGCATTGGCTCATGCCCATAATCCCAGCACTTTGGGAGGCCAAGACAGGTAGATATCTTGAGCTCAGAAGTTCAAGACCAGCCTGGGCAAGGTAGTAGGACCGCCCCCTCCTCCACAACCATCTCCACAAAAAATACAAAAAACAGCCAAGCATAGTGGCGTGCCTGTAGTCCAAACTATTTGGAAGGTTGAGACGGAGGATTGCTTAAGCCTGGTTGAGGCTGCAGTGAGCCATGATCATGCCAGTGCACTTCAGCCTGGGCAAGAGAGCGAGACCTTGTCTCAAAAAAAAAAAAAGAAAAAAAGAAATTATTTCAATGGATCTTGCAGTATTGACTGGATAGAAGGCTGGAAGCCAATAAAGTGAAGAGAATACAAATAGACTGTTCCAGAAATTCTATGGGTAAAGGAAGAAGGGATTAAGGGTGGCAACCTACTTGTACTATTGGGAATTTATCTTAAAACCATGTCTTCTTAGAAAGCATACATTTATTTATGTATTTATTTATTGAGACGAAGGCTCGCTCTGTCACCCAGGCTGGAGGGCAGTGGCGCAATCTCGGCTCACTGCAACCTCCGCCTCATGAGTTCAAGAGATTCTCCTGCCTCAGCCTCCCAAGTAGCTGGAATTACAGGCACCCACCACGATGCCTGGCTAATTTTTGTATTTTTAGTAGAGACGAGGTTTCACCATGTTGGCCAGGTTGGTTGTGAACTCCAGACCTCAAGTGATCCGCCTCCCTTGGCCTCCCAAAGTGCTCGGATTACAGGTGTGAGCCACGGTGCCTGGCCAGAAAGCACACATTTTTTATTTAGATTGTATGCTTATCTGGCGTGGTTTGATATGGGGGTGCTGATGGAGATTGGGAGGCAGAGAAATATCCTCCCAATAATAATAGCCAAACACAACATAGCACTTGTGATATTTTCTGTGAACTTTATTAATGTGAACTCATTTCAACCTCCTAACAACCCTATGGGGCAGGTCTTTTTTTTT
>NW_012114666.1:2320634-2322618 GCF_000951035.1 Colobus angolensis palliatus | reverse complement strand
TTAGCCAGGATGGTCTCGATCTCCTGACCTCGTGATCCGCCCGTCTCGGCCTCCCAAAGTGCTGGGATTACAGGCTTGAGCCACCGTGCCCGGCCGATACCTTTTCTTAAGTAACTCAATAAGCAAGACAGGCAGTTTGCTCACGGTTGGCAGTGGGCAGGATTAAGGGAGGATTAAGGCCCTTTGTCAATTTCTCATCTTCCGTCTTCAGGGCCAAGACCTGAAGGATTGCTAAAGAATGCCCTTGGAAACAACTGTCTCTCCAGGGCCTTGTTTGGCTTGCCTCCGGCTGGGTGGAACCCCATGTGTGCAGACTTTGCAGGGAGGTAGGCCGAAGGCTGCCAGCATTGAAGCAGGTGAGCTATGGCATTTGCATTGGGCTGGGTCTCCATTCTTGGGCCAAATCAACTCACCTCTTGGGCGAGTTGCTTCAGACTTCAGAGACAAGCCACGTCATGCCGAGAGGCTTTCCCCCCAGTTCCAGGGCCCAAGGGTGCAGGCACATAGCCAACCCAGCCTTCTCTTCTCTTTGTGTTCCCTTCTCCCCTTGGTTTCTCCTCCCTTGTGAAGAAACAGCACACCTGCTCTTACACAAGGCCAGTCCCCCATGGGCGCCTTCATCCCACCCCTTTTGACCTTCTCAAGGACTTCAAATCTCTAATGATCCTCTCCCTCTCCTGACTCATCCATCTCTCCCTCTCCCTTGCAACTCAGCAGCCTACAGACCTGCTTCTAGATTAAAATAAAAACAGAAACCCCTCCGACCACCCCCTCCACCCTTTTTTCCTGCTTTCCCTCAGAGACAAACGTCTCTGCAACCCCTGCCTCCTTTCCTAAATTCCCGTCCATTCTCCAGCCCACTACTAGCTGGCTTTGGCACCTACGGTCCCTCCCCTCCCCTCCTCTCCTCTCCTCCCCTCCTCTCAGATTCACTCTTGTCAAGGTCACCAGGAATACCCCGTGCACAGTACAACAGGCACTGCCATGTCCTCGCGGGATGGGTCTTACCAGCTGCACTTGACGCAGCTGACCCAGGGCGCTCCCCTCCCTTCCCTCCGGGGGCAAGCTCGTGGCTTTCCCACCTCCTCCCTCTGACCCTCCTGCCTCCTCCCTCTGACCCTCCTGCCTCCTCCCTCTGACCCAGGGTGCTCTCCTCCCTCCTTTCCTGGGACATGTGCATGGCTTTCCTGCCTCCTCCCTCTAACCCAGGATGCTCTCCTCCCTCCTCTCCTGAAACACGCTCATGACTTTCCCACCTCCTCCCTGGCCACGTCTTCTCAATCTTCATTTCTGAATTTTCTCCTTTCTATTCTCTGAATGTTGGCTTTCTGTATGGCTTGGCCCTGGGTCCCCCTCTAGCTAGACTCTCACAGGATGATCTCATCGGTGGCCAAGGATTTTAACATAATCTAGAAGTCGAGACTCCCATATTGCAACTCGGGTCTCGCTGCCAACTCACATGTCCGTGGCCTGCTGGATACCCCCTGTTCTGTCTCTTGGGCATTCCACACTTAGTGTTTCCTAAACCAGACTGTCCAGGGCCTTCCACATTGGTTTTCTAGCCGGTGCCCGACTGCCAAGCTTGATTCTCTCCTCCTCCTCCCAAAACCCTCCCCTCCTCAGACCTCACTTTTTTCATCCTTGCATTCTCACCCTAGGCCAGGCCACCATCAGCTCCTGCCTGGACACTGTGACAGCCTTCTAAGTGATCAACATCCCCCATTTTTCATGCTGCTGCCATTGAGATCTTTCTAGAATAAAAATCAAATCAAGCCAGTCCGTTGCTTAAAACCATTTCACGCTCTCTATTGCTCTTCAGGTGAAGCTAACCTCCTTAACTCGGTTTACACAACCCTTCCCAGCCAGCCCCTCCCTGCCTCTCCCACCTCCAGGGCCACCCCCAGACCTCAAGTGATCCACCCACCTCAGCCTCTCAAAGTGCTAGGTGGTGGCTCACACCTGGCCGCCTCCTCCTCTTTCTCCT
>NW_012114666.1:2319355-2319884 GCF_000951035.1 Colobus angolensis palliatus | reverse complement strand
TCTCCAACTCATGGGGACAGCAACACACTCATCTCTCACAGTGAAGACCAAGTAAGATATGGCAGCTGTCAGCCAGGGGCGGTGGCTCACACCTGGCCGCCTCCTCCTCTTTCTCCTCCTCCCCCTCCTCATCTTCCTCCTTATTCCTCCTTCTTCTGTGAGTGGTCAGTTATTCCAATGATAGATTACAGAACTGGCTTCTGCCTTTCACAAATTAAATCATAACCCATCTCCTGGAAGTTTGAACACAGCCTTGCCTAGTTTTATTTCATTTATATTATTGTTATCACTACAGTTATTTGGGGTGGCCTGAGGACACGGCTGGAGCTGGAGTGTGGCTGTGACCTCATCTTGACATCTCTCTGCACCACTATTAATGGTATCCCAAGTGCTGGGCACAGAGGAGGAGCTAGATCAATATTTGATGAATAAATGGCTGGGCGCGGTGGCTCATGACTATAATCCCAGGACTTTGGGAGGCCGAGGCAGGTGAATCACCTGAGGTCAGGAGTTCAAGACCAGCCTGGCC
>NW_012114666.1:2308137-2310205 GCF_000951035.1 Colobus angolensis palliatus | reverse complement strand
CTCCGTCTCAAAAAAAAAAAAGAAAAGAAAAGAAAAGAAATGGCGGCTGTCACGGCATGTGGTAAAAACTCCTGTTTGGTTGGTGGGTATTACTTTTTTGAGGAATAAATAAGAACACCTTTCTTCAGTGTTACCATAAAACAAGAAAATAAGATGCCCCAGTAGTTGGGATGCCTAATCCTAGATTTGGGGGATCATTAAGTCTGACCTCCCTTAGTCCCGGCTACTTGACAGGACAGGCTGAGGCAGGGGGATTGCTTGAACCCAGGAGGTGAAGGTTGCAGGGAGCTGCGATCTCACCACTGCACTCCAGCCTGGGCAACAGAGCAAGACTCTGTCTCAAAAATAAATAAAAAATTTAAAATTAAAAAAAAAATAGGCCAGGCCTAGTGGCTCATGCCTATAATCCCAGCACTTTGGCAGGCTGAGGCAGGCGGATCACAAGCTCAGGAGACTGAGACCATCCTGGCCAACATGGTGAAACCCTGTCTCTACTAAAATACAAACAAAACAAAACAAAACAAAAACAGCCCAGTGTGGGTGCACGTGCCTGTAGTTCCAGTTACTTGGGAGGCTGAGGGAGGGGAACCCCTGAACCCAGGAGGTGGAGGTTGCAGTGAGGCCAGATTGCACCACTGCACTCCAGCCTGGCGACAGAGTGAGACTTGTCTCAAAAAAAAAAAAAAAAAAAGGCCAGGCGCAGTGCCTCAAGCCTGTAATTCCAGCACTTTGGGAGGCAGAGGCAGGAAGGTTGCCTGAGCTCAGGAGTTTGCCACCAGCCTGGACAATATGGTGAAACCCCATCTCTAAAAAAAAAAAGAAAAACAAAATTAGCTGAGCATGGCGGCGTGCGCCTGTGGTCCCAGCTACTCAGGAGGCCAAGGCAGAATAATTGCTTGAACCCGAGAGGCAGAGGTTTCAGTGAGCCGAGATCGCACCACTGCACTCCAGCCTGGGTGACAGAGTGAGACTCCATCTCAAAAAAAAAAAAAAAATTAGCTGGGCATGGTGGAGCATGCCTGTAGTCCCAGCTACTCCGGAGGCTGAGGTAGGAGAATCACTTGAACCCAGGCGGCAGCGGTTGCAGTGAGCCAAAATTGCGCCCTTTCACTCCAGCCTGGGTGATGAGAGCAAAACGCAGTCTCAAAAAAAAAAAAAAAAAAAAAAGAATTTGATGAATAAATGAATGAACGAATGAAATCACTCTCAAACCAGAGGTTTGAGTTTCATGTTATTGGCCAGTGGTTAATTTTATCAGCACACACAAGACTCTCCGTCTCCAAATTGCAGAACTATAGGATGGCAGGATGGGAGAATCCCTGGACCACGCAGGGCCCAACCTCCAAATTTATCAGTTGAGCCAGCTAAGCCATTGCTCACCCACAGTGGTCCCGGAGCAGGCAGGCTGCCTGTAGGATGGAAGAATGTGGAGGAGCAGAGGTGTACAGGGGCCAGGTCTTACCTGGACTTGTTGATTTTATTCTCAATACGATGAGAAGTCCCGGGAGACTTTAACATAACGCCTGATCTTCTTTTCTTTTCTTTTCAGATCATTGCAATCCCTGCAAAACCAGATCCAGGACTGGAGAGAGAAAGTAAGGTATGGGCTGGGGCATCAACACACATTTGTGACACGCATTTGTGCCTCTTTAATGGCAAGGCCTAGGAGCACATGCCTGGGGTCAGCTTGCCATCGTGTGGCCAAACCTAAGGACTGCACATCTTCCATCTTGCTTTCCCAGGGCTCCATGTAGTTGTGGAGACAGGATTTGGACCCAGGTCTCTCCTCCCACCGAAGTCCAGGGTCTATAGGCCCGAGTTCAAGTCCCGGTTCCTGCACTCCCAGCCATATGACCAAAGAGGATTCAGATTCTGTCTCCAACTCATGGGGACAGCAACACACTCATCTCTCACAGTGAAGACCAAGTAAGATATGGCAGCTGTCAGCCAGGGGCGGTGGCTCACACCTGTGATCCCAGCACTTTGGGAGGCCGAGGCAGGCAAATCACGAGGTGAGGAGATCGAGACCATCCTGGCTAACACAGTGAAACCCCGTCTCTACTAAAAA
>NW_012114666.1:2293442-2302468 GCF_000951035.1 Colobus angolensis palliatus | reverse complement strand
ACTGCACTCCAGCCTGGGTGACAGAGTGAGACTCCATCTCAAAAAAAAAAAGAAAATAGGGGCTGGGTACAGTGGCTCACACTTGTAATCCCAGCACTTTGGAAGAGGATTGCTTGAGACCAGGAGTTTGAGACCAGTCTGGGAACCATGGTGAGACCCCCATCTCTATTTAAAAAAAAAAGAATTATAATAAATAAGTAAATGTCTAACCACTTTATCTTAGGGAGGAAGAAACTGAGGCTCAGAGAAAACAAGGTAGAAAGCCGGACTTCTCGGGCCAGGCACGGTAGCTCACGCCTGTAATCCCAGCACTCTAGGAGGCCAAGGCAGGCGGATCACCAGTCGAGAGTTCGAGACCAGCCTGACCAACGTGGAGAAGCCCCGTCTCTACTAAAAACACAAAATTAGCTGGGTATAGTGGTGCATGCCTATAGTCCCAGCTACTTGGGAGGCTGAGGCAGGAGAATCACTTGAACTCGGGAGGCAGAGGTTGTGGTGAGCTGAGATTGTACCATTGTACTCCAGCCTGGGCAACAAGAGCGAAACTCCGTCTCAACAAATAATAATAATCATAATAATAAAAGAAAGAAAGCAAGACTTCTCAAGGCTCTGTTCACAATGCAGGACTTCCACTCCCTAGGTTAGCAGTGAGCCCAAGGCTTACTGGACAGGCTGGACAGTTTTGGGGCTGGAGGTCCCAGGCAGGCACCCCAGAATGAGATTCAGAAACAGGGCCAGTGAGGACAGAAGCCAGGGCACTTTGGAAGCCCAGCTCCTTCTTCCTGCTAATGAACAGGCATCCAGAGAGCCTGTGAGCGGGGCTGTGTGCTCCAGGCCATGTTCCAGGTGTACAGAATTTCAGGCATTTAGTGAAGATCTTGCCCAATACTTTTTTGCTTCACAGGAGAGGAAGCTGAGATCCTGAAAGAGGTGGGGCCCGGCCAGGGGTCACTCAGCAATTTTCAGTAGCTGCTCCCTACTGGGAAACTGTGTGTCTGAGGTCGTGGCCATCTGTCCAAAGAGCTTCTTCTGACCAAAGAGCTCATTTTCCTAGGGGGACCACAGAGGAATGTATTTTATAATCTTATTTCCTCATCCCAGCATCCTTGCAGGGAGGTTTATTTCCATTTTGCAAATGAGGAACCCGAGGCTCAGGGAGGTGACGTGACGTGCGCAAGGCCGGGAGAGGTGGGTGAGGACTTGACCTGTCTCCACTGGCCTCCAGACCCTGCGTTCACAGCTGCTCCTGTGTGCCACTGCAATAATCTTTGAGTTTCTCAGGAGGGTTAATAAAGGGTGTGAGAAAGGACAGATCTCTAGGAGGGCCGTCTTCAGAGTTTACCTCTCTGTGTTCTGGAGATAACCAACGACCCTCACGCGTCGCTTTTTGGCAGAGGAAATGAAGAATTCAAGACAGTGGGCACTGGGCACCCACAGGGTTTATTTAAGCAGCCGAAGCTCCTGCCTCAGAACCTTGGCACGGTTAGGGCCCAAATAAGGGTCTTTTCCTTCTCTCTTTGAACATAGCCTTGCCTAATTTTGTTTCATTTATATTATTGTTATCACTACAGTTATTTGGGGTGGCCACCCCCATCTCACAGCTGCTCCCCCCCTCCCTGCCATAGACACAGAGGAGGGAAGGCCCACCGGCTCCAGTGTGAGGGGAAGAGACCTGACTGCACCTGGGCTGTGTCTTCTCCGTCCACACTACACCCATGGGAAGAGGAGTCGGGGCATCCCTTGCTGGAAATACCCCAGCCCTGAAGGATGCTGGCAACACCCACCATTTAATTCAGAACAAAAAGTCTGCTCCAGGAGCCCATGAGAGTGTCAAAAAGAACAAGGTGGGTGGGTTGTAGGGAAACATCGCTGAGAGGCTAGCTAGGCCTGAATCCCCAGCAGATGTAGGTCCACAACCCCACCCTGACCACTGGCCAGCCCTCCTGAGTATCTGACTGCGGGACTACCTGGCATCCACTCGAAGAGACCAGCCTGGGGCATCACTCCCTGTGCCTCAACCCCTGTGGACTCTCTTGGGAGCATTTCTAACTAGGCCCGGGCATGTGAAACAAGAGGAATCCTTTCGCACAAGGCAGGCTGGACCTGGGAAAAAAGTTCTCCATGGATGGAGAAGTGAGGGGATAAAGGATGATGAACTTAGCTGTCTTCTTTCCTGTTCACGTTGTCTCTAGGTTCTTTGGAACCAGGGGTCATCTTTCACCTCCCACAGTAACTCAAGTCTGCCTTAGACTTATTTCCAACCCCTCAAGTCCAGTTGAAGATCTTTGTAGGATCTGTACATTCATACTTTAGTTACTGACACCCCACAAACTATAAACCATGAGAAAATGCACCTGCTGCACACATCTAAAACGTTTTCTTCTTTTTGTTTTGTTTCGTTTGAGACAGAATCTCACTCTGTTGCGTAGGCTGGAGTGCAGTGGTGTGATCTCAGCTCATTGCAACCTCTACCTCCTGGGTTCAAGTGATTTTCCCGCCTCAGCCTCCCGAGTAGCTGGGATTACAGGCATGCACCACCACGCCCAACTAATTTTTGTATTTTTAGTAGAGATGGGGTTTCACCATGTTGGCCAGTCTGGTCTCGAACGTCTGACCTCAGGTGATCTGCCTGCCTTGGCCTCCCAAAGTGCTTGGATTACAAGCGTGAGCACCGCACCTGGCCAACATTTTCTTTGCTGTAAAATGTTTTAAAACGTATAACTGAGTTTTGCCAGCTGCATATAGTTCAATGTGTTCTTGTGATTCAAACTTTATTATGTTTTTATGTAAAGCTATAGCAAGAATCCAAGAACATCCTATACATCTGGAAGTTTAAAGACAAGCCTCTAAATAAGTCAGGATCAAAGAGGAAATCACAATGTAAATGGGAAAATACTTAGAACTGAAGGACAATGAAACCCTACCTAGTTAAATGTGTGGCAGGCAGGTAAGGTTGTACCTAAGAGAAAATATATGGCCTTAAATAAACGCGCACATATAATCAGGAGGAAAGACTAAAAAATAATGAGTTAAAGGTTCAACTCAACAAATTAGAAAAGAACACCAGAGTAAATCCAAAGGAAATGAAAGAGAATGATTAAAATAATAGTATAAATTGATTAGAATGCACTCAGAGTATCAACAAAACCGGAAGCTGGCTCTTTGAAAATGAAGACAAATAACTGAGACTCTGATGATATTATTTATGGAAAAAAAGAGAAAATGTATACATTTTATGAATGAAAGCAGAGTCACTGCAGACATGGTAGAGATTAAAAAATAAAAGAACAAGCCAAGCACACTGGCACATGCCTCTAATCCCAGCTATTTGGGAGGCTGAGGCAGGAGATCACGTGAGACGAGGAGTTTGAGGCTGCAGTGAGCTGTGATCATACCACTGCACTCCAGTGTGGGTGACTGAAGGCGACCCTGTCTCTGAAAAGTAAATACATAGAGATAAGGCGAAGAGATATGGCAGAAGGCGAGAGCGTGTGTGAAGGAGGAACTGTCAAACACTTAGAAAACCATCAGATCTCCTGCGAACAGCATGGGGGAAGTCACCGCCATCATCCAATTTCCTCCTCCCCGACACGGGGGGATTACAGGTCTCTCCCTTCACATGTGGGGATTACAATCTGAGATGAGATTTGGGTGGGGCCACAAAGTCAAACCATTTCACTCCCCATCTCATTTGTTTTTATTTTGAGACTGAATGTCACTCCGTCACCCAGGCTGGAGTGCAGTGGCGTGATCTTAGCTCACTACAACCTCTGCCTCCTGGGGTCAAGCAATTCTCCTGTTTCAGCCTCCCAAGTAGCTGGGATTACAGGCATATGCCACCACATCTGCCTAATTTTTGTATTTTTAGTAGAGATGGGGCTTCACCATGTTGGTCAGGCTGGTCTCCAACTTCTGGGCTCATGTGACCCACCCACCTTAGCTTCCGAAGGTGCTGGGATTACAGGTGTGAGCCACCTTACCCAGCCCCCATCGAATTTAGTGAGGCGAGATTCATCTCAGTACAATACCAGAGAGGAGACAAACAAACACCATGGCCAATATTGCTCAGGAACACAGTTCAAAAATCCTACATAAAGTATCATTAAGCCAAATGGAACTCAATGTGGAGAACATATATTTTGCGTTCCCTCTGGGGAAGTCCCTGGGACAGGTGGGGCAGCAACCTGGCTGGGAGCTAGGGCTTGTATTATCAGGGTGCCTGGGAGATTCAGTGGCCCAGTAGTTCAGGGGATTTGCTGCACACAGGGTGATGGAGAAAATGAGTCAACATATGGAGGATTTCTGGGATCCGAGTTTCTTACTTTCACAGAAAAAAAAAAAAAGTCCAATTATGGAAGGAGGAAATGCTAGAATGAATCCTGGGGAGCTTTCTGGAATGGGAAGAATTAATGTGAATGTGTTTTTCTATGTAAATATATAAAACAATAGACGTAAATGTGTACACACTCACACCCATACCCCAGTAGTAATGAGCACACCTAGTAGCCAGATCTTTGTTTCTAAACACCAGAAACCAGACTTTTGGGAGGTCAAGGTGGGATAATCCCTTGAAGCTAGAAATTTGAGACCAGCCTGAGCAATGTGGCAAGACCCCATCTGTACAAGAATTTTTTTTAGTTAGCTGGGCGTGGTGGTGTGTGCCTGTAGTCCTAGCTACTCAGGAGGCTGATGGAGGAGGATTGCCTGAGTCCTGGAGTTTGAAGCTGCAGTGAGCGACAATTGTGCCACTGCACTCCAGTCTGAGCACAGTGAGACCTTGTCTCGAAAAAGAATAAACTGCCTAAACAAAAGTTGGTCCTTCAGGCTGGGCAGAGACCTCAGGTGACTGCAGCCCTAAGCTGCTCCTGGATTTGTGATCCATGGAAACTCTGTGGGCAATACGTATGTATTGTTTTAAGCCACTAAGTTTTGGGTAATTTGTTTGCACAATAGAAAACTAATGTGCGTAGAAATACAAGTGACCAAGGAATTGCTTATTGCTTTTTTTATGGTCTTCATCTCTCCCACTGCTCATTTCCCCATCATCCCCCGACTTTGGCCATCTGCACCCCAGTTGCCCTCAACCAAGCTCCACTCAAGCTCCACTGTTGAAGCTGGGTTTGTGCTGTCGGAGTTCCCTTGCTGATGGCTCTCCCCATGAGAGTCTGATTTTCCCCAAGACAGACCTTCTTCCTCCTTTTCCTTTTTATGTTGAGCAGCAGGGTCCCTAGTGTTGAGCAAAGACCCTGGCAGACCGTGGGCAGTTAGAATTGTCAGTGGGAGGAGTTATCCACAATCATAATTGAGGACGCAGTGATGGTTGGATTGATGCTGACTGCCAGGCACCGTGCTGAATTCTGCAAACCCTAAATTCTAGACTAAGGGTTCTCAAAGTGCACTCCCCACCCAAGCAGCATCAGTATCCCAAAATTCCTGGGCCTCACCCCAGACCTACTGAATCAGAAACTCTAAGGGTCGATCCTAGCAATCCATGGCTTAACAATTTCTCTGGGTGGTTGTGGTCCACATTTACATTTGAGAGCCACCGTTCTAGAGTTTGAGAAGACAATGAATTAGGGCAAATGGGTCAATTCCCAGCAGAGAGAAGGAAGAATCTTTTCTGAGGCCCACACTGAATTCCAGCTCTTTCCTGGGCTGATGTCACCATTGTCCTTCACGGGGTGGGTCCACATTTCCAGTCGCCCACCTAGGGAGCTGGTGCAGCAGAGAATGTGCTTCAGGCTCAAATCCCAGCTTTTTTCCTGTTTTAAATTTTGACTTTATTTACTTTTCTTTTTCCAAGTGGGACTTCATGTGACTTATTGTGACTTTTTTATTTTTGAAACAGAGTCTCGCTCTGTTACCCAGGCTGGAGTGCAGTGGCACGATCTCGGCTTGCTGCAACCTCCGCCTCCCGGGTTCACACCATTCTCCTGCCTCAACCTCCCCAGTAGCTGGGACTACAGGCGCCCGCCACCACACCTGGCTAATTTTTGGTATTTTTAGTACAGACAGGGTTTCACCATGTTAGCCAAGATAGTCTCGATCTCCTGACCTCGTGATCCGCCCGCCTCAGCCTCCCAAAGTGCTGGGATTACAGGTGTGAGCCACCGTGCCCGGCCCTTATTGGGTAGCTATTTCTTCCTTTACTGATAGGAAAATAATAGCTTCTAGCATCTACCAAATCTGCATGTCTGTTTAGCTGTTCACTCCCTTGTCTACTGAATTTTTAAATTTATTTTTGAACTAGGACCCTATTATTTGTTTTCAGAAAAATCTTGTTTTCAGAATAATGTTAGAAATGAGAAACATTATTTCAAAAATGTTAGACAGCTGCGTGTGGTGGTGCCTGCCTGTAGTCCTAGCCACACTGCAGGCTGAGACAGGAGAATCACTTGAGCCCAGGAGTTTGAGGCTGCAGCAAGCCATGATCGCACCACTGCACTCCAGCCTGGGTAACAGAGAGAGACCTTGTTTCTACAAAAAAAAAAAAATTAAAAAGTTGGACAACATTAAAACAACACCTGGCCGGCTGCAGTGGCTCACGCTTGTAATCCCATCACTTTGGGAGGCAGAGGTGGGTGGATCATGAGGTCGACAGATCGGGACCAGCCTGGCCAAGGTGGAGAAACCCTGTCTCTACTAAAAATACAAAAATTAACAGGGCATGGTGGCAGGCACCTGTAAGCCCAGCTACTTGGGAGGCTGGGGCAGGAGAATCGCTTGAACCCAGGAGGCAGAGGTTGCAGTGAGCCGAGATTGTGCCACTGCACTCCAGCCTGGGTGAAAAGAGCAAGACTCCATCTCAAAAAAAAAAAAAAGTATAATAAAATAAATATATAAAACACACGGTAATTTCACCCCTTCTCACCCAATCCTGGGTTCCTGAGGCAGAGGACTGGGTTAGGATTCTTCCTAGGACAATTATGGAGCCAGGGCCCAGCCCAAGGCCAGCATTTTAAAGGCTAGGCCCAGCCTGAGGACCAACAGTGGGGAGGTTTCCAGATTGTCCCCAAGCTTCTGGGTGGTCTTGACCCTTTAGTGCAGAAGATGGGCCCTCCTGACATTTGGGAAAGCCATCTGCACCTTTTCTCCTTCACCAGCTCACTGCAAGCTAAGAGTGCGCTCTCAGTGGGGTTCACGCCCGCATTGCAACGGTCTGCCTTGTAGATGCCCAGGGAGGTCCACAATCCCCAGTTTAGAAAGCAGTGTCGAGGCCGGGCGCGGTGGCTCATGCCTGTAATCCCAACACTTTGGGAGGCCGAGGTGCGTGGATCACCTGAGGTCAGGAGTTCAAGACCAGCCTGACCAACATGGAGAAACCCTGTCCCTACTAAAAATACAAAATTAGCCGGGCGTGGTGGCGCATGCCTATAATAATCCCAGCTACTCAGGAGGCTGAGGCAGGAGAATCGCTTGAACCCGGCGGGGCGGAGGTTGCGGTGAGCCAGCCTGGGTAACAAGAGCGAAACTCTGTCTCAAAAAAAAGAAAAGAAAAGAAAAAGAAAGTAGCAGTGTTGATGCCCAGCCTGAAGGAGAGGCTACGTCCCAATTCTAAGAGGAAACAGGGAAAACCAGAGAGGAAAGTCAGGCCCATGGGGTTTCTGCCCTTTAGGGAGTTCCCAGATAAGAGGTTGAGAACTTTTGGGGATCCAGACTTTCCTAAGGAAGAGCGGAAAATGCTGGTCCCTTCTCAGGAGAAAAAGGAACACAGGAAACCGAGGTTTTACCCACAGTCATGGCCTTCTCGGATTGCTGAGGCTCATTTTCCCAGGTTCTGGGTTTAGAAATCTTCTCTAGTCCCAGGCCGGGTGGTGGCTCATGCCTGTAATCCCAGCATTTTGGGAGCCAAGATGGAGGATCGCTTGAGACCAGGAGCTCAGGACCAGCCTGGGTAGCATAGTGAGACCTCGTCTTTACAAAAAATAAAAATGAATAAGTAAATTAAAAAAAGAGAGAGAGAGACCGGGCACGGTGGCTCACGCCTGTAATCCCAGCACTTGGGAGGCCAAGGCAAGTGGATCACGTGGTCAGGAGTTCAAGATCAGCCTAGCCAAGATGATGAAACCCCATCTCTACTAAAAATACAAAAAATTAGCCAGGCATGGTGGTGGGCACCTGTAATCCTAGCTACTCGGGAGGCTGAGGCAGAGAATTGCTTGAACCCAGGAGGCAGAGGTTGCAGTCAGCCAAGATCGTGCCACTGCACTCCAGCCTGGCGACAGAGGGAGACTCTGTCTCAAAAAAAAAAAAAAAAAAAAAAAAGAGCCAGGTGTGGTGGCTCACGCCTATAATCCCAGCACTTGGGAGGCCAAGGTGTGTGGATCACCTGAGGTCAGGAGTTCGAGACCAGCCTGGCCAACATGGTGAAATTCTGTCTCTACTAATAATACGAAAATTAGCTGGGCATGGTAGTGCACACCTGTAGTCCCAGCTACTCGGGAAGCTGAGGCAGGAGAATCGCTTGGACCCAGGAGGTGAAGGTGGCAGTAAGCCGAGATCACGTAGTTGCACTCCAGCCTGGGCAACAGAGTGGGACTCCATCTCAAAATAAATAAATAAATAAATAAATATCTAATCTAGAGACAGGGCTCCGTGGGTGTGTGTGTGATAGAAGGAGGGAGGGACATGGGCCAGGCACGATGGCTCACGCCTGTAATCCCAGCACTTTGGGAGGCCAAGGCAGGCGGATTACCTGAGGTCAGGAGTTCAAGATTAGCCTGGCCAACATGGTGAAACCCTGTCTCTACTAAAAAATTAGCTGAGTGTGGTAGCGTGTGCCTGTAATCCCGGCTACTTGGGAGGCTGGGCAGGAGAATCGCTTGAACCTGGGAAGAAGAGGTTGCGGTGTGCTGAGACGGGACCATTGCACTCCAGCCTGGGCAACAGAGCAAGGCTCTGTCTCAAAACAAAACAAAACAAAAAAAGGCGTGGGGGTGGGGGAGAGAGAGAGAGAGGCAGGCTACTTTATAGAATCCCCTTTCTCTATTAGGTTTTTGGAGCTCATTTTTTATTTTATTTTATTT
>NW_012114666.1:2285485-2293147 GCF_000951035.1 Colobus angolensis palliatus | reverse complement strand
CTGGGATTACAGGTGTGAGCCACTGTGCCCGGCCTATTTTTTATTTTATTTCATTATTATTATTTTTTTGAGAAGGAGTTTTGTTCTTGTGGCAGGATCTCAGCTCACTGCAACCTCCGCCTCCCGGGTTCAAGTGATTCTCCTGCCTCAGCCTACTGAGTAACTGGGATTATAGGCGTGCACCACCACATCCAGCCAATTTTTTGTGTTTTTGGTAGAGATGGGGTTTCATCTTGTTGGCCAGGTTGGTCTCAAACTCCTGACTTCAGATCATCTGTCCACCTTGGCCTCCCAAAGTGCAGGGATTACAGGCATGAGCCATTGCGCCCGGCTGGTCTTTGGAACTTATTTTCAAGCCTCTCACAAAGTCCACTCCTTCTCACCACCGCATTAACTTTCTAGTTGTGTTTGCTGCTATCTGGAGTGCCATTCCTGTCTTTCTCCTTCTCCTAGAAGTTTTATGCAATCCATAGAACAATGCAGAAGTGGCGGGGGGGTTGGGGGAGGATTAGGAGGAGGAGGAGGAGGAGGAGGAGGAAGGGAGACTGAACTGCTCCCAGTTCTCTGGCATGTATCCTGCCCCTTGCTTCATGTTCATGAGAAACATTTTATAGCATATTTACAGCTACTTAGATGCAGATACAATGTATCCATGGAAATAATCCTTGCAGGATACACAATTTGTTGTGTAAGTTAAGGAATAAAATGTCAGAAGGATGAATTATGTGCCCAGTGACATACAGCAGCGGCATAGTTGAGATTAGCCTGGTTATCCCAATCACTCCTGCTCTTTCCCAAGAAAATGAGTGAGCAATGTGCCCCAGCTCCTCCATGCCTAACCTCAGTGCTGAGATGTACTGAGCACCTACTATGTGCCAAGCACTGCACTGAGCTCTTTATCCAATTAGATCTCATTGTTTCACTGCAACAAATTGCAAGGCAGTTACTGTATCATCCTAATTCTATAAATAGAAACAGTAAAGCTCAGAGAGATACTTTAATAACTCAACCATTGTTACCCAGCCTGGGAGTGGCAGGGAAAGGATCTGAACCCAGGTAACCTAGCTTCAGAGACTGTGGGCTTCACCACTGCTTTCTATTGGCAACCTTCAGATAGTTTCTTTCTCTTGAATATTTGGTATATTTGTTTCTATCGCTGCTTCAACAAATAAGCACAAACAACACAGAGTTACTCTCTTACATTTCTAGAAGGCAGAGGTTTAAAATGGATTGGTGGGGCCGGGCGCGGTGGCTCACGTCTGTAATCCCAGTACTTTGGGAGGCCGAGGCAGGCGGATCACGAGGTCAGGAGATCGAGACCATCCTGGCTAACATGGCAAAACCCAGTATGTACTAAAATACAAAAACTTAGCTGGGCGTGGTGGCAGGCGCCTGTAGTCCCAGCTACTTGGGAGGCTGAGGCAGGGGAATCTCTTGAACCCAGGGGACGGAGTTTGCAGTGAGCCGAGATGGCACCACTGCACTCCAGCCTGGTGACAGAGCAAGACTCCATCTCAAAAAAAAAAGGATTATATTCCTTCTGGTGGCTTTAGAGGAGGATCCATTTCCTTGCCATTTCCAGCTTTTAAAAGCTGCCTGCATTCCTTGGCTCCTGGTGGTCACCTCCATCTTTCCAGACATCACTCCAGCCTCTGTTTCCATCTTCACCTCTCCTCCTCTGACTCAGATCCTCCTGCCTCTCTGTCCTGGAAGGCCCCCTGTGATTACACTGGGCCTGCCCAGATAATCTGGGATAATCTTCCCATCTCAAGATCCTTAATTTACTCCTATCTGTAAGATCCCTTCGCCATGTTAGGTAATATATCTATAGATTGCAGGAATTTGGATGTGGACAGCTTTTGGGGGCTATTATTGGTTCTACCACATTTGGCTGTTTCTATTTTGTAGACTAATAACAAAAAACATTTTTGAATGCCTTCATAGACTTTAATTCCATTAGCTTAATTCCACCCGAAAAACCTGTCGATCAAGCAAAACTAAGTTATTTGGACTTCCTGCAGTAAAGGAGAACACCACGTCAACAGATTCAAATTAGGGAAATTAGGGAATGGTATTTACGGGTTTAAAATCGCAGCCCTGGCTGGGTGATTTTAAAGCAAGTCTTGCAAGGCAAGAAACTGGTTGGGAGTGGAGAGTTTCTGACAGACAGCTTTGGAATGGTGGGCCCAGGGTTTTGAAGTCACATCTGATGCATAATCTTATCTTCCAGAACAGGTATTTTTTTGGAGCAAGAAGTGAAGTGACTTTTGCTTGTCTTGATATTGCTTAACCCAAGGATTATGTTGGTTTTAGTCCTTGCTAATTACAATAATAGTATTTTTTTCCAGACTCAGTCTCGCTCTGTTGACATGCCGGAGTGCAGTGGTGCGATCTCGGCTCACTGCAACCTCTGACTCCCTGGTTCAAGTGATTCTCCTGCCTCAACCTCTCAAGTAGCTGGGATTATAGGCATATGCCACAATGCCCAGCTAATTTTTTGTATTTTTATTAGAGACAGGGTTTCACCATGTTGGCCAGGATGGTCTCGATCTCCTGACCTTGTGATGCATCCGCTTCAGCCTACCAAAATGTTGGGATTACAAGCGTGAGCCACCGCACCCGGCCATAATTTCTGTTTTTTAGAGCACCTCCTACAGGCCAGGCAACTTTGAATACATTTTGACAATTACAACAACCCTGCAAAGCAGGTATTTCAACTTAATCTCGGTATGGCACAATAACTCCCCTCTTAGATTTTGGAGTCAAAAAGTCTTGGATAAAAATCCTGGCTCCTCCACCTACTTGCCAGGTAAATGGGCAGGTTAGTTCTCTGGGAGAGTCTCCGTGTCTTCATCTGTAAAATCAGGATAATGTTTCCCACTTCGAGTGTGTAGGAGTGTGCACACTGTGTGCCCACATGAGTAGGGGGACCATGCTTCCCTGTCATTGTTTTTGTTTTGGTTGGCTTTGTTTAAGACAGAGTCTTGCTCTGTCGCTAGGCTGGAGTGCAGTGGTGCAATCTCAGCTCGCTGCAACCTCTGCCTCCTAGGTTCAAGTGATTCTCCTGCCTCAGCCTGTCTAGTAGCTGGGATTACAGGTGCATGCCACCATGCCCAGTTAATTTTTTATTTATTTATTTATTTTTTGAGACAGAGTTTCACTCTGTTGCCAGGTTGGAGTGCAGTGGGGCGAACTTAGTTCACTGCAACCTCGGCCTCACGAGTTCAAGCGATTCTCCTGCCTCAGCCTCCTGAGTAGTTGGGATTACAGGCACATGCCACCATGCCCAGCTAATTTTTGTATTTTTAGTAGAGATGGGGTTTCACCATGTTGGCCAGGATGGTCTCGATCTCTTGACCTCATGATCTGCCTGCCTTAGCCTCCCAAAGTGCTGAGATTACAGGCATGAGCCACTGCATCCGGCCAATTTTTTTTTTTTTCAGTAGAGATGGTGTTTTACCATGTTGGCCAGGCTGGTCTTGAACTCCCGGGCTCAAGTGACCCACCTGTCTCAGCCTCCAAAATTGCTGGGATTACAGGTGTGAGCCAGTGCACCTGGCCCCCTGTCATTGTTAGTAGTGTCCTTTTTTTTGAGATAGAATCTTGCTCTGTTGCTTAGGCTGGAGTGAAGTGGTACAATCTTGTTTCACTGCAACCTCCGCTGCCTGGGTTTCCAGCGATTCTCCTGCCTCATCCTCCCGAGTAGCTGGGATAACAGACGTGTGCAACCACACCCAGATAATTTTTGTGTTTTTAGTAGAGATAGGGTTTCAGCATCTTGGCCAGGCTGGTCTTGAACTCCTGACCTTGTGATCCAACCCGCTTGGCCTCCCAAAGTGCTGGGATTACAGGCGGGAACCACCATGCCCAGCCATGTCCTTTTATTATTCTCAAAAGAGTCCCTCCTTAGATGATGAATTATATGGACACAGTTCCAATAAGGTGAAGCTATGCTTATTACTTTTACTCAATAGGTGAAAGGGGATGGATCAGAGAGCTTAGGTGACATGCTTAGGGCTGCACGGCTAACTGGGGAGAATTCTCCAAGTTAAAGCTGCATAGCAGACCAGGTGCTACCCTTCTGCCTGGAACAACTCAACACAATGCCAGACTTTGTAACTATGTATTTGTGTAATTTGTTTCTATTTTGATGTTTTGTTTTTTGTTTGTTTGTTTTGAGACGGAGTCTGGCTCTGTCGCCCAGGCTGGAGTGCAGTGGCATGATCTCGGCTCACTGCAAGCTCCGCCTCCCGGGTTCACGCCGTTCTCCTGCCTTAGCCGACCGAGTAGCTGGGACTACAGGCGCCCGCCAATTTTTCCATCTTTAGTCGAGACGAGGTTTCACCATGTTAGCCAGGATGGTCTCGATCTCATGATCTTGTGATCCGCCCGCCTCGGCCTCCCAAAGTGCTAGGATTACAGGTGTGAGCCACCACGCCCGGCTTTTGATGTTTTTAATGGAGACAGTCTTGTTCTGTTGCCCAGGCTGGAGTGCGGTGGTGTGATCGCTTCACTGCAGCCTCAACCTCCTAGGCTCAAACAATCCTACTCCTCAAATTGGAACTACAGGCGTGCATCACCATGCCCAGCTAATTTTTGTATTTTTTGTAGAGATAGGGTTTTACCATGTTGCTTAGGCTGGTCTCAACTCCTGACCTCAAGCAATCCACCCACCTCAGCCTCCCAAAGTGCTATGATCATGGAGTTAAGCCACTGTGGCCGGCCCATTTATGTTATTTTTAAATTAAACCTGTCTTCCACCAGGCGCCGTGGCTCACAGCCTGTAATCTCAGCACTTTGGGAGGCTGAGGTGGGCGGATCACTTGAGGTCAGGAGTTCGAGCCCAGCTTGGCCAACATGTTGAAACCCCGTCTCTACTAAACATACAAAAATTAGCTGGGCACGGTGGCACGTGCCTGTAATCCCAGCTACTTGGGAGGCTGGGGCAGGAGAATCACTTGAATCTGGGAGGCAGAGGTTGCAGTGAGCCAAGACTGTGCCATTGCACTCCAGCCTGGGTGACAGAGTAAGACTCTGTCTCAGAAAAAAAAAAAAACAAAAAGCAAAACCAACAAACAAGCAAACAAAAAACTTGTCTTTTGTGTTAGATCAGGAGCCCCACCAGGATCCACAAAAGGTGTGCTTCCTTCGTGACCGTGCAGTGGTGCCAGAAACAGTGGGGAGCGCGTGGTGTGTCCTCACAGAGGTTTGTGACCCACGTGGAAATGCCTGGCAGGCTCCCAGGTAAGTGTTCTAGAAAGGGTGCAACTATATCCATGGCTGCTTTTCCTGAGACACAGCCCTAGAGGCCTTAGAGGCTGTCCCACTCCAGCCAGCAGGAGCTTACTCTGTAACCAAAAGGCCTGCTCCCACTGTGCCTTCATCATCACCTGCCTGCAGGAACATCGCTCCCTGTAAATACTCAAGAATTGGTGAGAGCAGGGCGCGGTGGCTCACGCCTGTAATCCCAGCACTTTGGGAGACCGAGGCAGGTGGATCACGCGGTCAAGAGATCAAGACCATCCTGGCCAACATGGTGAAACCCCATCTCTACTAAACATACAAAAATTAGCTGGGCGTGGTAGTGGGCACCTGTAGTCCCAGCTACTCAGGAGGCTGAGGCAGGAGAATTGCTTGAACCTGGGAAGCAGAAGTTGCAGTGAGCCATCGCGCCACTGCACTCCAGCCTGGTGACAGAGTGAGACTCTGTCTCAAAAAAAAAAAAAAAAAAAAAAATTGGTGAGGAAGAGATCATTCATCATTGTCACTGTATTTGATAAGCATCCATCTCCCACAGCTGGGTGGACACAAGACGTGGGAGAAATTCTGGCCACGCACTGGGCGCTCTCAGGTAGGGTTTATATGCCTGGCTCGGTCCTGGTTCCAAATGTCCCCCAGCAAACAGGTTTTCTTTCTTTCTTTCTTCCTTCCTTTCTTCCTTCCTTCCTTCCTTCCTTCCTTCCTTCCTTCCTTCTTTCTTTCTTTCTTTCCTTCTTTCTTTCTTTCTTTCCTTTCCTTTCCTTTTCTTTTCTTTTTTGTAATTAGCATACTTTGGGCTTGGTCCTCAGGAGATTATCTCCCTTGAATTAGATAGGATTTTTTTGTACATGATGAAATGGTGCCTCCTCTTAACAGTTACTATATTATAATGCTATGCCTTGGTCTTCACTCCGTGGGTCTCCTAGTTCGAGGAGGAAATTAACCCACACATATTTATGTATTTAGATGAAGGGAATATACGGTCCTGGGATTAAAACTTCAATCACTATAGAAGAGTTTTTAACAAGATTTAAAATCTGTACAGACCCCATGACTCAGCAGTTTGAACTCCAGGAACCTCATCTTTAAAAGCATGCAACCAGCAGGTGTGTAGAGGACACTTCTTTTATCTCGCTTTGTAAAAGCAGGAAAAACTGGAAGAACCTAAGGGTCTGTGGAGGAGAGAGGGGTTGCTGACTTACACATCAGGGTCTATGCATACAATGGAATGCCTCTCAGGTGTCAAAAATAAGGAGGCTGAGCTGAAGATGGTATCAAGGATCTGGCATTAGAGAACAAAGCAAACGTTAACATTATGCATGCTTGCACAGAGATATTCATAGGACTGCCTAGACAAGGGCCTAGAAATGCAAAGTACTTAAATCTGTTACCTCTTTGGCATTTAAAAAAGATTGTATTTAGATCATATTGAGGTCATTTTAGAAAACACACACTTACTGCATTACAACAAGCAAAAGTTGAACAAAAAGGTAATAACCTTAAGCAGGTTACAATTCCATTGTAAGTAAATGCTGGTGTTAACAGCTCAAGTGCTTCGTTGGTCACATTAAGATTGTTTTGCCAGAGCTGGGCAACAGGAGAAGTAATTTAAAATTTCATTCCGACATCCCCCTGCCAAAAAATAGCCTGAAAATTCAGCCTCAGCTCTGGTCTGAAGCCGGTGACAGGACTGACTACCAGATCTCTCAGCCTCTGCGCGGCTGACTTTGGGGACTGAGTCATTCTTGGTTCTGGGAGGCTGTCCTGTGCATTGCAGGATGTACAGAGGCTTCCTTGGCCTCTACCCATTAGATACCTGTATCACCCCCTCCCCGTTGTGACGACCAAAAATGTCTCCAGACCCGGACGTCCCCTGAAGTGCAAATTGCCCACCCCATCCCCACCAGTGGTTGAGAATCACTGGAGTATGATGATTGACGTCAGGGTTTCCTGGGATCCACCTGGTTGGTGTCTCATGAACTGGGGAAATTACTAACTGCGCCCATTTCCTTCTGTGATAAACCATGTGGTTACTCTGGCTCCGGCCCCTTTTCCCTAGAAAAATGTACCGATGCTTGTGGCATCATAATCCCCACGTCTGTCATTCTCATCAACACTTCTCGTGGTTTTTGTCACGCGTGTCTGTGTGAAGAGACCATCGAACAGGCTTTGTGTGAGCAATAAAACTTTTTAATCACCTGGGTGCAGTGGGCTGAGTCTTGTATACGTGCAGGTCACAGGGGATAAAATGGCTTAGCTTGGGCTCAGAGGCCTGGCAGTTTTGGTTGTCGCCATCTTCGCGGATGCATGATATACCCTTTTGAAACTTTTTCCAGAACTTTTTTCTTTTTCTTTCTTTCTTTTTTTTTTTTTTTGGAGATGGACTCTTGCTCTGTCACCCAG
>NW_012114666.1:2276177-2284660 GCF_000951035.1 Colobus angolensis palliatus | reverse complement strand
GTGGCTCATGCCTGTAATCCCAGCTGTTTGGGAGGCTGAGGTGGATGGATCACCTGAGGTCAAGACTTAGAGAATAGCCTGGCCAACATGGTGAAACACTGCTTCTATTAAAAATACAAAAAGAGAATTGCTTGAACCTGGGGGGCAGAGGTTGCAGTGAGTGGAGACTGTGCCACTGCACTCCAGCCTGGGAGACAGAGTGAGTCTCCGTCTCAAAAAAATTAAAAATTAAAGAAATTTAAAAAATAAAAAATAAGTAAAAATTAGGATGAATTGCTGGGGGAATGGAGAAATCAATTTCTATTTTCAGTCCTTCTGCCTTGTTTTTGTTTGCATTCTGGGCCATGCAGATGTCTTGTTTTTATAATTAAAAAAACTAGGTGGGGTGCAGTGGCTCACACCTGGAATCCCAGCACTTAGGGAGGCTGAGGCAGGAGGATTGCTTGAGCACAGGAGTTCAAGACCAGCCTGGGCAACATAGCCAGATCCCGTCTCTACAAAAAATTTTAAAAATTAGCCAGGTGTGATAATGCACACCTGTGGTCCCAGCTACTGGGGAGGCTGAGGCAGGAGGATTGCTTGAGTCTGGGAGATCGAGGCTGCAGTGAGCTGTGATCCCAGCACGGCCCTTTAGCCTATGTGACAAATAGAGACCCTGTCTCAAAACAGAAAGAAAAACAAAACTAGTTATTTTATTATACATAAATCCAAATACATTAGCACAGGCACTGAAGAGCAGCAGAAGTGGTACCTAAATCTCCTTCTCCGCATGTACATATCCAACCCCACCCCTTGTTCCCCTTTGAGCTCAGCTAGAGTCAAGTTCTCAGCATCAGAGCTGGCTTCAGAAAGGCCTCCTTTCCCTACAGGCTTCCCCCACTGGACTCTACCTCCAGATGCCCAGGGCTTGGGACACCATGCAAAGACCTAGCCCGTGGTGAGCATTTAGAAAATATTTACAGAATTATTCACAGTATTTGTTGAGCACCTATTGCTTGTTCATATCAGTTATGATCTGCTGCACACTGCTGCACACTGGCAGAAAGAGAAGACCTTGAGCATCTTAAATTCGAGGCAGTTGCCAGCTGGAGCTCCCATCTGAATTTCCTGGAGGAAGGCAGACCCCACTGCAACTAACTAACTTCCTTCCTTCCTTCCTTCCTTCCTTCCTTCCTTCCTTCCTTCTTTCCTTCCTTCCTTCCTTCCTTCCCTTTCTTTTCTTTTCTTTTTTCTCTTTCTTTTTCTTCCTTCCTTTCCTTCCCTTCCTTGCCTTCCTCCTTTCCTTCCTTCCTTCTCTCCTTTCTTTCTTTTTTTTTTCTGAGACAGAGTTTCACTCTCGTTGCCCAGACTTGAGTGCAGTGGCATGATCTCAGCTCACTGCAACCTCCACCTCCCAGGTCACGGTTCAAGCAGTTCTCCTGCCTTAGCCTCCTGAGTAGCTGGGATTACAGGCATGCACCACCACACCCAGCTAATTTTTGTATTTTTAGTAGAGACAGGGTTTCACCATGTTGGCCAGGCTGGTCTTGAACTCCTCACCTCATGATCCTCCTGCCTTGGCCTCCCAAAGTGCTAGGATTACAGGGATGAGCCACCGCGCCCGGCTCTTCTTTCTTTCTTCTTTTTCTTTCTTTCTTTCTTTCCTTTTGACTTGAGTCTCGCTCTGTCTCCCAGTCTGGAGTGCAATGGTGTGATCTCAGCTCACTGCAACCTCCACCTCCCAGGTTCAAGCAATTCTCCTGCCTCAGCCTCCAGAGTACCTGGGACTACAGGCATGTGCCACCAGGCCTGGCTAATTTTTGTATTTTTAGTAGAGACAGGGTTTCGCCATGTTGACCAGGCTCGTCTCGAACTCCTCACCTCAGGTGATCCACCAGCCCCGGCCTCCCAAACTGGTGGGATTACAAGCATAAACCACTGCGCCTGGCCTCTTTTTTTGTTTGTTTGTTTTTGTTTTTTTGAGACCGAGTCTCAATTTATTGTTCAGGCTGGGGTGCAGTGGCATGATCTTGGCTCACTGCAACCTCCGCCTTCTGAGTTCAAGCGATTCTCCTTCGTTGGCCTCCTGAGTAGCTGGGACTACAGACACCTGCCACCATGCCCAGCTAATTTTTGTATTTTTAGTAGAAATGAGGTTTCACCATGTTGGCCAGGCTGATCTTGAACTGACTTCAAGTGATCCACCTGCCTCCGCCTCCTAAAGTGCTGGGATTACAGGCATGAGCCGTTGTGCCCATCCCCCAACAGGACTTCCTAATTCAGGAGTTCTAGAATGGGACCCTGGAATTTGCATTTCTTTTTAAAATTATTTGTTGTTCTTTTCTTCCCCGCCCAACCCCATACCCAGCTTTTCCTGACTGGGGAAGAACCCAGGAGAGAAGGCCCAATTTGCATTTCTACTATTTTTCCAGGAGATGCTGATGTTGCATCAAAGAGAACCACTCAGAGAGAACCTCTCTGTGAGAACCAGTGTTCTAGAGTTTAGGAAGACCATCAATTGGGGTAAATCCAATTCCC
Source organism: Colobus angolensis palliatus (assembly GCF_000951035.1). NCBI lineage: Eukaryota > Metazoa > Chordata > Mammalia > Primates > Cercopithecidae > Colobus > Colobus angolensis. Next base: position 2,282,143 of record NW_012114666.1, on the reverse strand, counting down.
AGCAGGAAAGGGGAAGGACCTTTTCTGAGGCATGATCTGAATTTCCTGGGCTGATGTTACCCTTTGTTATTTCTACAGGGGATCTGGATTTTCAATCACTTACCTCAGGAGCTGCCAGATTCTGGCCAGTCTCGGCTTTTTTCCCTCTCACTGTGGGTTCTTCAGAGCCCATGGTCTAGACATACCAGTGGATTCTCTTGTGCCGCAATTACCACATCTGTCATGGGGAGAAGAGCCTGAACCCCCCAGAGGGTCAGGTCCAGGTGAGAATTGAGGGTGACACTGCAGAGAATTTAGCAAGGTGGGCGCTTCGTACCCCACCATTGCCTGCTCCTCTCGCAGTTTTGCATTTGCATGTTGTAGACCTGTGTGTCTCAACCCAGAAGGATCTCCAGGATGTGTCCTTGGGTGGAAAAATTTAGGTACTAGAATCTAGGCCAGGCGTGGTAGCTCACGCCTGTAATCCCAGCACTTTGGGAGGCCAAGGTAGGAGGATCACGAGGTCAGGAAATTGAGACCATCCTCCACTCCAGCATGGGTGACACAGCGAGACTCCTCTGTCACAAACAAACAAACAAACAAATTAGCCAGGTGTGGTGGTGGGTGCCTGTAATCCCAGCTATTACTTGGGAGGCTGAGGCAGGAGAATCTCTTGAACCCAGGAGGTGGAGGTTGCAGTAAGCCAAGATCGCACAACTGCACTCCAGCCTGGGTGACAGAGCAAGACTTAGTCTCAAAAAAAGAAATAAAGAAATAAATATAAAAATAAAAAAATTTTAAAAAGAAATCTCTATCGAGTTTTGTGCCTACCTATGATTCGTGGATTCCTACCAGGGAAAAAGCAGAATAAAAACATGCACAGAAGGAAATATTCTAAATTCTGCTTGCCTGGGTGGTAACTTGCTATAATGTTTTACTTCTGTAATGGGAGGGTGTACACGTGGTTATTCCATTATTTCTCCTATGTTTTCATATCTGAAATATTTCATATTTTAAATGTTTACGTAATAAATTAGGTCAACCTCTTTCTTCAAGTCTTGGTGTTAAAATCATGTGTGTTACTAAACCTTTTTTTTTTTTTAAATTTAAGAGGCAGGATCTCGCCCTGTCACCCAGGTTGGAGTACAGTGGTGTGATCGTAGCTCAGTGCAGCTTCGACATTTTGGGCTCAAGCAATTCTCCCACCTCAGCCTCCGCAGTAGCTGGGACTACACGTGTGAGCCACCATGCCTGGCTAATTATTTTTATTTCTTGTAGAGACAGGATCTCATCATGTTGCCCAGGCTGGTCTCAATCTCCTGAGCTCAAGCAATCCTCCTGCCTTGGCCGCCCAAAGCGCTGAGATTACAGGTGTGAGCCACTGCACCTGGCCTTAAACACTTTTTCTTCCTAATATATTTTTATACCTTTAGCTCTTCACTATATCTAAACGGCGAGCCCTCCATATCCATGGGGTCCTCATCCATGGATTCAAGCAACTGCAGGTGGAAGTCACTAGAAATAAAAAAGGATGGTTGTGTTTGTACTGAACATGGACATTTTTTGTTGTTATTATTCTCTAAACAATACAGTATAACAATTATTTACATAGCATTTACATTGTGTTAGGTGTTAAAGCTAACGACTGCACAGCAGGTCCTCAAATAACACTTTTTTTTCTTTTTTGAGACAGAGTCTTGCTCTGTCACCCAGGCTCAACTGCATTGTGGTGCTATCTTGGCTCACTGCAGCCTCCGCCTGCCAGATTCAAGCAATTCTCCTGCCTCAGCCTCCAGAGTAGTTGAGATTACAGGTGTCTGCCACTATGCCAGGCTAATTATTATATTTTTTAGTAGAGATGGGATTTCACCATTTTGGGCAGGCTGGTCTGGAACTCCTGACCTCAGGTGATCTGCCCGCCTCAGCCTCTTAAAGTGCTGGAATTGTAGGCATGAGCCACTGTGCCTGGCCAACATTCTTTCATTCAACATTGTTTCATTACATTATTGATGGGAAAACAAATGGTTTTGTTTATACATCCTTTCCCTTTAAGTCAAAGTTTCTAAGAACATTAACTGTATACAGAAGGATGTGTGGTAGGTTACATGCAAATACTACACCATTTTTATGTAAGGGACTTGAGCATCCATGGATTTTGGTGCCTGAGAAGAGTCCTGGAACCAATGCCCCATGGATACTGAGGGACAACTGTAGTCTTTTTTGGAATAAGGAACTTAAAATTTCCCTAAAACGCTTCTCCTTAATGTCATTTATTGTATAACTTGTTATTTCTCCACCAATGGGAAATAATACCTTTTACCATTTACCAAACATATATGTGGATGGAATTCTAGATGCCTTATTCTATTTTATTAAGTTTTCTGATTACCCTATACCAGTACCAGATCACTTAATTGACATTGGTATTATTATCAAGAGGACACGTGCTTCTAGTAAATAAATAATGTTGAGACAACACCCAGAGAGTTTAATTTCCCACCTCTCCTAACCACACTTCCCAGAGATAAAGCTCTGGGTTAGGGTTCGCAGCAGGATTAGGGAGCCAGAGCCCAGCCTGGGTGCTGGGGAGCATGCAGGGCCTTGGGACTAGCGAAGGGAGGTCGCAATCATTTCCCCAGCGTTCTGGGTGGTCCCTATTCATTAGCTAGAAATGATGCACCTTTGGGACTAGCAACGTGCTGTGATTGTTAGTACTTTATTGATGAAAAAAATGCGGTCATGAGCGGCTGTCTAATCCAAAATCATACTGCTAGGGAGTAGGTGAAATTCCTCAAGTTAAAGTTGCACAGCAAGACACATGCTGTTTCTTTTATTTGCAGTATCTTCCCTCCTCCATCACTCTTTCACATATTGTAGCACATATATGTATATATCTAGTGTGTGTATATATAATATAAATATATGTATGTAATTATTTTATATATTATATATATCGTGTGTGTGTGTGTGTGTATATATATATATATTTGAGTCAGGGCCTCACTTTGTCACTTAGGCTGGAGCGCAGTGGCACAATCACGGCTCACTGCAGCCTCAACCTCCTGGGCTCAAGTGATCCTCCCCATCAGCCTCCTGAGTAGCCATGCCTAAGGCGTGCAATACCACATAGATATTTGATTGCTATGTCCCCAGCAGACCAGAAACTCCACAGGGTTGGGCACTAAGTCCACTTTGTTCACTGCTCTGTGCCCAATGCCTGTAATTGTGAGAGTGTATGGTAGGTGCTCAATGGATGTTTGTGGATTGACGGGAAAACCCTTATCCTAGGTGCCTAGGAAAGGGTTAAGACATGCTAACAAGGCTGGGCCTGGTGGCTCATGCCTGTAATCCCAGCTCTTTGGGAGGCTGAGATGGGTGGATCACCTGATATCAGGAGTTCGAGACAAGCCTGGCCAACACGGTGAAACCCTGTCTCTACTAAAAATACAAAAATTAGCTGGGCATGGTGGTGGGCACCTGTAAGTCCAGCTGCTTGGGAGGCTGAGGCAGGAGAATTGCATGAACCTGGGAGGCGGAGGTTGCAGTGAGCCGAGATTGCGTCACTGCACTCCAGCCTGGGTGACAAAAGGGAAGCTCGGTTTCAAAAGGAAAAAAAAAAAGGCCAGGTGCAGTGGCTCAAGCCTGTAATTTCAGCACTTTGGGAGGCCGAGGCAGGCGGATCACCTGAGGTCAGGAGTTTGAGACCAGCCTGGCCAACCTAGTAAAACCCCACCTCTACTAAAAATACAAAAATTACCCGGGCATGGTAGCGCGCGCCTGTAATCCCAGCTACTCCAGCTAAGGCAGGAGAATTGCTTGAACCTGGGAGGCGGAGGTTGCAGTGAGTCGAGATTGCACCATTGTACCCCAGCCTGGGTGACAGAGCAAGACTCTGTCTCAAAAAAAAAAAAAAAAAGAAAGAAAGAAAAAAAGACATGCTAATAAAGACGTGCCAGAGGCTTTGGATCACAGACAGGCTCAGTCTCCAAATGGCTAGTACAGAATCCTCTACAGACGTTCAAAAGTCCAGCAACATGGCGTGCATTTCAGTAACAGAAAAGCCTCTGCTTCCACCACCTATCTGTGTAGGTGCTATGACCCTGTGCCTGAGTAACCCAGAAGCTGTGAGTAACAGAGCATTCATCATTTTGGTTGCTTTTATTTAAACATTGGTACCAAGTCACCTTTCAATAAGCTAGACCCGGCCAGTGCGGTGGCTCACGCCTGTAATCCCAGCACTTTGGAAGGTTGAGGCAGGCAGATCACGAGGTCAGGAGCTCAAGACCAGCCTGGCCAATATGGTGAAACCCCGTCTTTACTAGAAATACAAAAAACTTAGCCGGACATGGGGGCGCGCACCTGTAGTCCCAGCTATGCGGGAGGCTGAGGCAGGAGAATCGCTTGAATCCGGGAGGTGGAGGTTACAGTGAGCGAGATCGTGCCACTGCACTCCAGCCTGGGTGACAAGAGGTTCCACGTCAAAAAATAAAAACAAAAATAAGCTAGACCCAGGAAGCAGAAATCATGCCCACGCCCTGGGTTCTCTTGGTCATGGTTTATGTGCCAGTGCTTTTGCTACCTGTCTCCTGGATGGGCTATGCAGGCTCACGAGACTTTCCCTTACTCACCACACTTGGGGAGTGGAGTGTCTCATAGATTTGCTGCCACCTGATAAAATGAAAATTCTAAATTCTCCTGGAATATTTTCTTGGTTACTAGAATAACAAATCCTACACATCTTGGTCTCCTACCACAAGAGAAAATTATTGTTTCTATCGACTAACTTACATTCCACCATGAGGTGCACTTTTCCCCAGATGTTAAAAAATGCATGCTGGGTGTGGTGGCTCAAGCTTGTAATTCCAGCTACTTGGGAGACTGAGGTGGGAAGATCCTTCGAGCCCAGTAGTTGGAGGCTGCAACAAACTATGATTGTGCCACTGTACTCCAGCCTGGGAAACAGAGCACGACCTTGTCTGTATTTACAAAGAAAAGAGACTTTTACAAAGACTGGTCACGGTGGTTCATGCCTGTGCTGGCTCATCCCAGCACTTTGGGAGGCCGAGGTAGGAGGATAGCTTGAGCCCAGGAGTTCAAGACCGGCCTGGGCAACACAGGGAGACCCCATGTCTACAAAATATAAAAATTAGGGCCCCAATTTCTACGCACACCGGAAGACGGAGGTCCTCTTTCCTTGCCCAATGCAGCCATGGCTCGTGGTCCCAAGAAGCATCGGAAGCAGGTAGCAGCTCCAAAGCTTGGCTGCTGAATAAATTGAGCAGTGTGTTTGCTCCTCGTCCATCGACCAGTCCCCACAAGTTGAGAGAGTGTCTCCCCCTCATCATTTTCCTAAGGAACAGACTTAAGTATGCCCTCACAGGAAATGAAGTAAAGAAGATTTGCATGCAGCGGTTCATGAAGATCGATGGCAGGGTTCGTATTGATATAACCTACCCTGCTGGATTCATGGATGTCAGCAGCGTTGACAAGTGGGGAGAGAATTTCCGTCTGATCTGTGACACCAAGGGTCGCTTTGCTGTACATCGTGTTACACCTGAGGAGGCCAAATACAAGTTTGTGCAAACAGAGAAAAATCTTTGTGGGCACAAAAGGAATCCCTCAAATATATTTATACATATGTGTGTGTGTATATATATATTTATACATGTATGTGTATATATATATTTATATATGTGTATGTGTGTGTGTGTATATATATATATATATTTTTCCCAAATGAAAAGGAAGACGTGAGCCACCGAGCCCAGCCTCCACAATTGTATTACACATATATCAAAACATGTTGTACATTATAAATATACATAACTTTCATTTGTCAGTTTCAGCTTAATGAAATTGGAGGAAAAGGCTAGTAGAGAATAAAATGAGATATGGGCATAGATAATAATGCAGAAGAATGGACAAGAATCTTGCCAGGTGGTAGATTTATGCAAAATAGTAAAGAATAAGATCCTCATTACAAAAGC
>NW_012114666.1:2271420-2274567 GCF_000951035.1 Colobus angolensis palliatus | reverse complement strand
TTTTTTTGAGACGGAGTTTCCCTCTATTGCCCAGGCTGGAGTGCAGTGGCAGAATCTCTGCTCACTGCAACCTCCGCCTCCTGGGTTCACGTTATTCTCCTGCCTCAGCCTCTGGATTAGCTGGGATTACAGGCATGCCTCATCATGCCTGTCTAATTTTTGTAGTTTTAGTGGAGACAGGGTTTCACCATGTTTGCCACGCTGGTCTTGAACCCCTGACCTCAAGTGATTCACCTACCTGGGCCTCCCAAAGTGCTGAGATTACAGGCGTGAGCCACCATGCCTGGCCCTTTTTCTTTTTTATTAATTGAGATAGGTCTTGCTCTGTCACTCAGGCTGGAGTGCAGTGGCACAAACGCTGCTTGCTCTAGTCTCAACCTCCTGGGCTTGATCAATCCTCCTGCCTCAGCCTCTCGTGTAGCTGGGACCACAGGCACACATCACCATGGCTGGTTAATTTTTAAATTTCCTGTAAAGACAGGGTCTTGTAGAGAACAGCCTAGGCTGGTCAGGAATTCTTGGGCTCGATCAATCCTCCTGCCTCAGCCTCCCAAAGTACTTGCAATATAGGCGTAAGCCACTGTGCCTGGCCTACTCATCGTGGTCTCAACTGCCACATTTTCTGCCGCTTGGATTTTACCCATCCCTCTCCTCCACCCATCCCTCCTTTCTCAGTATTGTGAAACACACACCGACCTCATATCATTTTACCCAGAAATACATCAATGTGCATCTAAGCAGATAAAGGCATTCCTGCTTGTTTGTTTTTCTAACCCCCAATGTGATGATCACGCCCAGTACAAGTTAATAAAAATTTCTGGGCTGGGTGCGGTGGCTTGCACCTGCAATCCTAGCACTTTGGGAGGCCAAGACAGGATGATGGCTTGAGGCAGGGAATTTGAGACCAGCCTGGGCAACAGAGTGAGACCCTCGTCTCCACACACACACACACACAAATCAGTGCGGTGTGGTGGTGGGAGTCTGTGGTCTCAGTTACTTGGGAGGCTGAGGTGGGAGGACTGCTTGAGCCCAGGAGGTTGAGGCTGCAGTGAGCCATGATTGTGCCACTGCACTCCAGCCTGAGTGACAGAGTGAGACCCTATCTCAAAATAAATAAATAAGCCAGGCATTTATTAATTTTGTGATTCACATTTGTAATCACAGCAGTTGGGGAGGCTGAGACAGGAAAATTGCTCAAACCTGAGAGGGGCAGGTTGCCGTGAGCAGAGATCATGTTGCTGCACTCCAGTCCGGGCAACAGAGTGAGTGGGACTCCATCTCAAAAAAATAAATCATAAATGAATAATAATTCCTTACCATCTAACAGCAGGTCCCCTTTTCAATTCTGTACTTTTAAATGAGACCAGAGGAAGAGCTGGAAAGCTTTGGAAACTTGGCAAACATTGTGAAGCACTTAAATGAATGTCTTCAAGGGCTGTGCTCAAAGTGTGATCCCTGGGTGGGGCCACCAAACCAGCAAGCTTCCAAACCTGGAGCTTGCTGGAAATGCAAAATCCCAGGCCCAGGGCCCCAGATCCAGTGGAACGGAACGACTGCTGGACCAAAACCAACGGATCATTGAAGTTTGAGGTTGGCTGTCTACACTGTGTGGAAGGCAGTGGCCGGTCTGCTCTGAATTAATCTACTTTTTTTGAGGCCTGGATCTTGCGGGTTGGTAGCAGCTTCACTGAGTCCTCCCACCAGCAGCGAGAGCCCACCATGCGTTAAACGTCAACCAGGCCTATGGGGACAGACGAGGTCACCACCGTTGACAGGCTCCTATTCCAGCGCAAGATACAGACAAGAAGCTAATAAATTGATAAAGAAATAAAGCAATTTCAGGTTGTGATTGTTTACCTATGAGCTGTGTGAGGCCTCCCCAACAAGCCCCCACTGAAATTGCACTAGCAGAGCCAGGTGCGGTGGCTCACACCTGTAATCCCTGCACTTTGGGAGGCTGAGGTGGGCGGATCACCTAAGGTCAGGAGTTGGAGACCAGCTGGCCAACATGGTGAAACTCCGTCTCTACTAAAAGTACAAATATTAGCTGGGAGTGGTAGCACCTGCCTGTAATCTCAGCTACTAGGGAGACTGAGGCACGGGAATCGCTTGAACCCAGGAGGTGGAGGTTGCAGTGAGCCCAGATGGCACCACTGTGCTCTAGCCTGGGTGATAGAGCAAGCAAGACTCAGTCTCAAATAAAAAAAGAAAAAGAAAACAAGAAAAACAAAATTGTTCTAGCGCCTAAGGCATCCGCCCCCTCTGGCTTTACTTTGCCCTGTGGCCTGTCTCCAGATGTTGGACCACGCATCTTACTACTTATTTGCTCATTGCTTTTCTCCCAGGCCAGGATGTAATCATCACACACACACTGTCATATGCCCACCCTTAGGACACAGAATGAGTAGGAGAAATACTTATTGAATGAAAGTTACTATAATTTCTCAAACAATGAGAGTGCCTAATAGTGATCAATACCTGATTAGTGATTGTTTTTTTAGTACATCTGATTCCTACCCATGGCAAGAGTTCCTATGCGGAATGAGGCTACAAGTCTTTCACTGGAAATAAATTGCACCCTATCCTGGGTGCTGCTCCAACCTCGCCTCAGGGCTGGGAGCCTGGTGCTGCCACACCCTTCCCCTGAGCAGAAGAATCTGGAAGAAGCCTTTGGCCAGAGCGGCAGGTGAGTCATTTGGGGACTCTATGCCCTTGTGGCCATCCTTCAGTCACCTGTCTGGAATTTTATTTTTTTTAGCCCAAGGGCTCTGCATCAAAGAACTGACTTTTTTTGTTGTTGTTCGGGCTATGCCTAAAAGGGACCTAATCTCAGTCTCATTTATATAAAGAGGGATCTACAAAAGGGATCTACAAATTCAGAGTAATTCTGCTCAAAATTAAAGGAAAAAAATTTTTTTGGCAGGAATCGTGTAGAGTTGGAGAAATCCAATAGATTGTAAAGTTCTTGCGGAGGATGGAGTTGGTGAGAGGAGGCAGAGAAACAAGGTGAAGGCCTTTGCACGCCATCTGGTATCTGTGTCCAATAGACAGTTTCACCCACAGCATGGCAGAGTCCAGCATGGATCCAAGAATATGTGGGAATCAGGGAAATGATGAAGACAGCACTTCATTTTTTTTTTTTTTTTT
>NW_012114666.1:2263087-2270605 GCF_000951035.1 Colobus angolensis palliatus | reverse complement strand
CCTAGCCGGGAGGATCGCTTAAGACCAGGAGTTTGAGACCAGCCTGGGCAGCATGGTGAGACCCCTGTCTCTACAAAAAATATAAAAATTAGCTGGGTGTGCTGGCACACGCCTGTGGTCCCAGCTACTCAGCAGGCTGAGGTGGGAGGATCGCCTGAGCCCAGGAAATGGAGGCTGCAATGAGCCCCGACTGAGTGAGTGAACCTGGGTGACAGAGTGCGACCCCGTCTCAAAAAAGAAAAAGAAAGAAACTATACTTTCAGGCATAATTTCTATAGCTGGTTACTAGAGAAGTTTCTCTAAATATGTAGGGCACCATTTAAACATAATAATAAAAAGGCTGGGAGGGGTGGCTCACGCCTGTAATCCCAGCACTTTGCGAGGCCGAGGTAGGCAGATCGCTTGAGGACAGGAGTCCGAGACCAGCCTGGCCAACATGGCGAAACTCTGTCTCTACGAAAAATCCAAAAATTAGGCTGGGCGCGGTAGCTCATGCCTGTTATCTCAGCACTTTGTGAGGCCAAGGCAGACAGATCACCTGAGGTTGTGAGTTCAAGACCAGCCTGGCCAACACGGTGAAACCTCGTCTCTACTAAAATTACAAAAATTAACCAGGTGTGGTGGTGCATATCTGTGATCCCAGCTACTCAGGAGGCTGAGGCAGGAGAATTACCTGAACCTGGGACGCGCAGGTTGCAGTGAGCTGAGATCGCACCACTGCACTCCAGCCTGGGCGACAGAGCGAGACTCCATCAAAAAAAAAAAAAAAAAAAAAGAGAGAAAAATACAAAAATTAGCCGGATGTGGCAGTGCACGCCTGCAATCTCAGCTGCTAGGAGGCTGAAGCGGGAGAATCATTTGGACCGGACCCAGGAGACAGAGGTTGCAGTGAACAGAGATCGCATCACTGTACTCTAGCCTGGGCGACAGAGCGAGACTCCATTTCAAAATAATAATAATAATGATAATAATAATAAGAAGAAGAAGTAGAGAAAGAGAAAGAACACTAAAAATATAGTGCAATGGTAACATGAGCAAAGAGCTTAAACAGATAGTTCACTGAAGAAAGAATACAGGTAAATACAGTAAATACAGTGAATACCAGAAAAGTTGTCATCACCATACCATTTCTACCATCAGGGTGTGCAGATGCTAAAATGACAAACAAACAGAGAATGAGACATACCTGTAGATAATGTCAAAGAATGGCCAAGAATGTTGCTTGGCAAATTCATGTAAAAGAGCAGTAAGATCTTCTTTATAAATGCTGTGTGCAGAAATACGTACTTAAATACAGTATATAGAAAAAGGACTCAAGGGCTACAGACTTCTTAATCCTGGTTATTTCTGTGGAGAAGCTAGGGAGTTCCTACTCGTTATGGCGTACCAACTGGAACACCCATTGCAGGTGAACTTGCCAGGACACAGGCTCTCCTCCTCGCTGTCAGCAGGGGTCTAATTCCATTGGTGGGAGCATTTGAGAACCTAAATGTAGCATTAGCTACAAACTCTTGGACACTACACCCTCCCTTCTTGCATTTACCCTATAGCATGTACCTGTATGATTCTGTACGTCCTATAGATACTATAGGGGATGGATCCATTACATTTTGTAGCATTGAATTTCCAAAATGCTCACAGCCCTTAGGTCCTAAACAGCCTGTGGGGTGGCTTTTGCTTGGGCCACAGGCTATATTAAAATGTATCTCAATCAAGCAGGGGAATAGTTTAATCTTAAAGCAAGTGGTTTAGCACCTGGTGTGAGAATCTCGCTTGAGCTGCCTGCCTGGCCCTAAAGGGGATGTCTCTAAACATCTGCCTCTGGGGTTCCCAAGTGTGCGGTGGGGAGTCACCTTCACAGAGAGGACTTGCTGCGACCTGTAAGACACCATGCCTCTTCTCTTTCCTTCCGAGTGATGCCTGACAGTGTCCTAAGTATCTGTTTGTGGTGGTTTATCCTCCCCAGTCATGGTAAGCTTTGTGAGGTCAGGGACTTTGTTGCTTTTGTTCCCCAGGGTCCCCAAGCCAGGCCTGGCATCCGGGAGGTGCTCAGAATGTATTTGTTGCAGGAACAAGAAAGTCTTATCCACCGCCCTTGCAGCTTAAGAAAAGCATCTTATTTACTAAACACTGGCTGTGGTCCAAATGCTTTGTTGAACAAGGTAGATAAGAGGATGGATGTTTGTGGACTGAAAGAACCAGCTGCTGACCCCACCCTTAGTGCTCCAATTCTGGCTGGGCTCTGGATGCCCCAGGGCCTTGCTATCCCTTCCCCTCCCCCTGCTTCCTCTAAGGATCTTCTCCATCCTTCAAGACCTTCAGGATTGCTGCGAAGCTGTCTCACTCCTGGACTGGACCAGACCACCCTGTAGCATCCCATAGCACCCTCTTGTTCTTGTAGGATGTGGAGCAGCATCACTGGCCTCTACCCACTAGATGCCGGGAGCACCCTCCCTAGTCATGATAACCAAAAATATCCCCAAACCTTGCTGAATGTCCCCTGGGGGGTTGGGGGCACTAAATCACCTTGATTGAGCTACTGCTTTAATATAAGGGTTCTGCCCCAGGGCTTGCCCTTTCTAGACTGAAAAGAGACCTAATCTCAGCCTCATTAGTAGAAAGATATCCAGTCTTTATATCTACCCATTCTGAGTAATTCCACACAAAATTAGAGCAAGATTTGTTTATGTGTTGGAAGGTGAGGAAGAACAGGACACATTGGTTCTATAACTTTACTGGAAGACTTGAACCAGGGAGATAAGGCAGAAATTGAAATAAGGCTGACAGCTACAATAATCAAAACAGTCTGGCATCAACATAGGAATAGATTCTGGAACAGAATCATAGGAATAGAATCAACTAAACATGTAAGAGGGTGCAGAAGAAGGCACATGGATAGAGGTCAGCTCATTATATGATTAAAGGTGACATTTCCAGGCCAGGTGCCATGGCTCATGCCTATAATCCCAGCACTTTGGGAGGCTGAGGTGGGTGAATCACCTGAGGTCAGGAGTTCGAGACCAGCCTGACCAACATGGTGAAACCTTGTCTCTACTAAAAATACAAAAATTAGCCGGGCGTGGTGGTGGGCGCCTGCATTCCAAACTACTCAGGAGGCTGAGGCAGGAGAATCACTTGAACCCCGGAGGTGGAGGTTGCCGTGAGCCAAGATTGCACCATTGCACTCCAGCCTGGGCGACAGTGTGAGTCTCCATCTCAGAAAAAAAAAAAAAAAAGATGACATTTCCATCAGCCCCATCCATGCAGTGAAGGCAATTTATTATATGTCTATTTGGGAAGAATACAAATTAGGTCTACTTCAGACCGTAAATATATTCCTCCTACTCATCTCTGCCACCCATACTAGATGCATTGAAGATCCCAACATCAACAACAATTAATTAAAGTAGTTGGGGAAGGCCAGGTGCGGTGGCTCACACCTGTAATCCCAGCGCTCTGGGAGGCCCAGGCAGGTGTATCACCTGAGGTCAGGAGTTCGAGACCAGCCTGGCCAACATGGTGAGACCCCGTCTCTACTGAAAATACAAAAATTAGCTTGACATGGTGTCGTGCACCTTTAATCCCAGCTACTCGGGAGCCTGAGGCAGGAGAATTGCTTGAACCAGAGAGGTGGAGGTTGCAGTGAGTCAAGATTGTGCCGCTGCACTCCAGCCTGAGCAACAGAGGAAGATACATAAAATATATAAAAATAAATAAATAAAGTAGTTGAGGGAAAAAATTGAAGAAAAGATAACACAGCAGAAAAATGGGCAAGTCACATAAATCCAAGAGAAGAAGTAATACAAATGACCGACAAATATTTGAAAAGATGCATATCAAATGTGCACTTTCTTTTGGAGTGGATTATCTTGTTGGCAAAAATTGAGGACTGGTAATGTAACTCTCCTCCCTACAACATCTGGATTTAGCACTTTTCCTGCGTTGCTGTAGGGAAGATGAGGGAGTGGGATGTTTTAGAGACTGTAGTCTCCTACAGCCTTACCCTGGCAGCCCCCAGGCCCTAAATAGCCTGTGGATGTGTCTGTTTGTGCCACAGGTTACTTTAAAAGACAACTTGACTCAACTTGTTAGGGTGTGTGCTCAGCACCTACTGTTCACACGTTTTTGCCACCTGCCTGGCCCCGAAGGGTGAGTTACTAAACCACTATGTTCCCTGGTTCCTTCAAATGCAAAATGAACACGTAATCCTTCCTACCTCACAGAGTCCATACAAGGATTAAATGAACATGCAGAAGGCTGGTGAGGAACATACGGTAGGCCTGTTAGGCCTGTTAGCCATGAGGCATATGAAAAAAGCCTAACAAAAGCAAAAAAAAAAAAGGCCAGGCTCAGTGGCTCCCACCTGGAATCACGTCACTTTGGGAGGCCGAAGTGGGAGAATTGCTTGAGTGTCAGGGGTTCAAAACCAGCCTGGGTAACAAAGTGCAAACTTGTCTTTGAAAATAATAATAATAATAATAACACAACAAAAAAATCGTAACGTACTAACATGGCAGTTATTACCTTTTTTTTTTAAGACAAGATCACGCCACTGCACTCCAGCGTAAGCAACAAAAGGGAAAACTCCATCTCAAAGAAAAAAAAAAAATTTATAGAGATGGGGTCTTGTTATGTTGCCCAGGCTGATGACTCCACTATTGTTATTTTTAAAAAATTTGGCTAGTTGCGGTGGTTCATGCCTGTAATCCCAGCACTTTGGGAGGCTGAGGCGGGAGGATCACTTGAGGTTGGGAGTTCGAGATCAGCCTGACCAACATGGAGAAACCCCGTCTCTACTAAAAATACAAAAATTAGCGGGGTATATTGGTGCATGCCTGTAATCCCAGCTAGCTGGGAAGCTGAGGCAGGAGAATCACTTGAACCTGGGAGGCAGAGGTTGCAGTGAGCCAAGATCATGCCATTGCACTCCAGACTGGGCAACAAGAGTGAAACTCCGTCTCAAAAAAATAAAAAAGAATTCATTATGAGCCAGACGTGATAGCTCATGCCTGTAATCCCAGCAATTCGGGAGGCCAAGGCAGGTGGATCATTTGAGCCCAGGAGTTGGAGATCAGCCTGGGCACCATGGGGGAAACCCCATCTCTACATAAAATACAAAAATCAACTGGGCAAGGTGGCATGCACCTGTAAGCTGCATGAGCTGCTAGGGAAGTTGAGGTGGGAGGATCACCTGAGCCTGGGGAGTTGGAGGCTGCAGAGCTGTGACTGCACCACTGCACTCCAGCCTGAGCGACAAAAGGAGACCCTGGGTCAAGAAACAAACAAAAATTATTGTTTTTGCCGAGCACAGTGGCTCACGCCTGTAATCCCAGCACTTTGGGAGGTCGAAGAGGGTGGACAGATCACTTGATGTCAGGAGTTTGCGACCAGACTGGCCAACATGGTGAAACCCCATGTCTACCAAACAATACAAAAATTAGCTGGGTGTGGTGGCGTGTGCCTGTAATCCCAGCTACTTGGGAGGCTGAGGTGGGAGAATTGCTTGAACCCAGGAGGTGGAGTTTGCTGTGAGCAGAGATCACTCCACTGCACTCCAGCCTGGGTGACAGAGTGAGACCCTGTCTCAAAGAAAAAAAAAAAATTATGTTTAATGTTATAGCTTTAATGTAACATTTGTTATATTTTCTATATCATCAGTCATACAGATTATGACTAGAAAAAGTGTAGAATCATACTTCTGTGTTCTAGTACTTTTATCTCTGTGAATGGGAGTGTGGGGAAATTGGAGACTATTTCATCTGCTTCCTTTGCTTTTGCCTTTTTTTTTTTTTTTGAGACGGAGTGTCGCTCTGTCGCCCAGGCTGGAGTGCAGTGGCGCGATCTTGGCTCACTGCAACCCCTGCTTCCTGGGTTCAAGTGATTATCCTGCCTCAGCCTCCCGAGTACCTGGGACTACAGGCGCCCACCACCATGCCTGGCTAATTTTTTGTATTTTTAGTAGAGACAGGGTTTCACCGTGTTAGTCAGGATGGTCTCGATCTCCTGACCTCATGATCCGCCCGCCTCGGCCTCCCAAAGTGCTGAGATTACAGGCATGAGCCACCGCCCTCGGCCTGGAATGAATGTCTTAAGTTCCTCTCATTTTCTGATTCGCCTGAGGACTGCTGACCTGGGAGATGGACCTAGGAGGTGGACCTGGCTGATGAGGGGTGCAGAGAGGTGGTTCAGTGTACGACTGGGGCACCTGACCCTGGAGGCCTGGGGGTGTGGGGGATGGTCAGCCTCAGAAATAGGATTCAGTCTGGGTCAGAGAGCCCCTATGCTATGAGAATGAAGAGAATCTCAATGACAATAGTAACAGTTATGCTGGAACACTTATTTTTGCTATTACTGTCTAAACACTCTACCTACATTTTCTCCTTTAATCCTAAACCCTATGAGATAGGCACCATTGTTTTGTTTTGTTTTTTGAGACAGAGTCTGGCTTTGTCACCCAGACTGGAGTGCAGTGGCATAATCTTGGCTCACTGTAACCTCCACCTTCTAGGTTCAAGCGATTCTCCTGTCTCAGTTCCCAAGTAGCTGAGACTACAGGCGCACGCCACCATGCCCAGCTAATTTTTGTATTTTTTTGTAGAGACAGGGTTTCACCATGTTGGCCAGGCTGGTCTCAAACTACTGACTTCAGGTAATCCACCTGCCTCGGCCTCCCAAAGTGCTGGGATTCCAGGCGTGAGCCACCGCGCCTGGCTGGCACTATTGCTGCCTGCATGCTTTTGAAGAACTTTGATTAAGATATGGCAGAGTCAAAGTTTGGACTAGACCTGGCTTCCAACCTGTGGTCTTAACCACGAGCTTCAGGGACAAGAATGAGGTGCATTCTGGGAAAGACAGACACCACCTGCCTTCCAGCTCCATGGGCAACTCTCAATAAAATATGACATTTAAGGCAGTTGAGTCCCCTATTTTCTAATGCTGAGTGCCATAAAGCATGGCCCCTACCTTTGCTCTCTGTCTTCAGCCTCCCACTAGAGCAGGCTGTAGCTGCCTGTGCCTAGGAGAGTCCCAGGCAAAGAAAAACGTGCACCTCCATACGAATTTACCAAAGTAACCTCCCAGGTGGAAACCGTTAATAAAAGCTCAACAACAACAACAAAATAACTCTGCCGGGCATGGTGGCTCACACCTGTAAACCCCAATACTTTTAGGAGGCCGAGGTGGGAGGATTGCTTGAGCCCAGGATTTTGAGACCAGCTTGGGCAACATAGTGAGACTTCATCTCTATTTATTTGGTTGTTTATTTATTTATTTTTTATTTTTTTGAGATGGAGTCTCACTGTGTTGCCAGGCTGGAGCCCAGTGGTGCGATCTCAGCTCACTGCAACCTCCATCTCCCGGGTTCAAGCAATTCTCCTGTCTCAGCCTCCCACCCCACCATGCCTGGCTAATTTTTGTATTTTTAGTAGAGACAGGGTTTCACCATGTTGGCCAGGATGTTCTCAATCTCTTGACTTTGTGATCCACCTGCTTCGGCCTCCCAAAATGCTGGGATTACAG
>NW_012114666.1:2261471-2262647 GCF_000951035.1 Colobus angolensis palliatus | reverse complement strand
TGTTAGCCAGGATGGTCTCGATCTCCAGACCTCGTGATCTGCCTGCCTCAGCCTCTCAAAGTGCTGGGATTACAGGCGTGAGCCACTGCGCCTGGACTTTTTTCTTTTTTTTTTTTTTTTTTTTTTGAGACAGAGTCTTGCTCTTTAGCCCAGGCTGGAGAGCAGTGGTGGATTCTCGGCTCACTGCAACCTCCGCCTCCCAGGTTCAAGCAATTCTTCTGCCCCAGTCTTACCAGTAGCTGCGACTACAGGCGCATACCACCACACCCTGCTAAGTTTTGTATTTTTAGTGGAGATGGGGTTTTACCATGTTGGCCAGACTGGTCTCGAACTCCTGACCTCAAGTGATCCACCTTCCTTGGCCTCCCAAAGTGCTGGGATTACAGGCATGAGCCACCGCACCCAGCCAAAAACTATTTATTTAAAACAAAGTCAAGGTCTTAATGAGTGGTGTTGAGTAAGGTAAAGTTATTGTTTAAAAGCCTAATTTGTGATAAGATTAAAGTACAACCTTCAGTATAAAAAGAGTTCACAGATCTGAACCACAGTAAAGGATAAAGAAATCCCTGTTCTGTACAGTTATGGTTTTGGAACACGCAGGTTTGATTCGGTGTACACAATGTCAAAGTCTCACATATGAATAAGATAATAAATAATATTGCCCTTCTTTTCATAGCAATCATTGATGCCAGTGGGTCTCAAAACTTCAGTGCGTTCCAGGATCAACTGGAGAGCTGGTCAAGGCACAAGCTGCCAGGCTCCACCCACAGATCTTTTGATTCCAAGGGGTCTGAGGTTGGGCCTGAGAATGGGGAGTTCTAACAAGTTCCCATGGGATGCTCTTCGTCTGGGACGTTATTTGAGAGCCACTGCTTTGTGCTAAGTGCAGGATTTTTTTGTTTTGTTTTGAGACAGGGTCTCACTGTCACCCAGGCTGGAGTGCAGTGGTATAGTCATGGCTCACTGCAGCCTCAGTCTCCTGGGGTCAAGTGATCCTCCCACCTCAGCCTCCTGTGTAGCTGGGACGACAGGCATATACTACCACACCCAGCTCATTTTTGTATTTTTTGTAGAGATGGGATTTTGCCACATTACCCAGGCTAAGTGCAGGATTTTAATGGATAAGAACTTTCCAACTGGCAAATAAATGACATTGGACGAGGGCGTAACAGATCT
>NW_012114666.1:2255866-2257141 GCF_000951035.1 Colobus angolensis palliatus | reverse complement strand
TATTTTATACTACAGAGTATACAGAGTAGATCTAAAGAATAATATTTTTTCTTTTTTTGAGGTTCTGGTTTTAATTTGGTGCTGATTTTTGCTGGCTAGAGTTCCCCTCTGGATCTCTGGGTTGCCATGGTGACATTTTGGCCTTTGTCACATTGCTGTTGTTTTTGGGCCTGCAGCTCCACTGAAATGAGTTCTTACATGCAGGACTCAGGAGCTTGGCACTGGGTCTAGGGAAGCCCACGTTTGTGTGCCACGTGAGGAAGATGAGGGAGAGAAAATTAAGATACTACAGTCTGGCTCGTGGGACTTAAAAAAGTGGACAAAGGAGAAAGAACTGTCCCAAAAGGGTGTTGCTCCAGCTTACTTGCAGACCCTGCC
The DNA here is from genome assembly GCF_000951035.1 of Colobus angolensis palliatus. Classification (NCBI taxonomy): domain Eukaryota; kingdom Metazoa; phylum Chordata; class Mammalia; order Primates; family Cercopithecidae; genus Colobus; species Colobus angolensis. Next base: position 2,256,763 of record NW_012114666.1, on the reverse strand, counting down.
AGTGGGTGTTGTCTAGAGGAAAAGGACCCTGGGGAGGTTGCAACCTTGTCCAAGGGCCAACTTTTCATCCTCATGTATCGTGACAGGACAAGGTGCTCCAGTTTCTGAAGACAAGTAACAGATTTGGGCATTAACAATGGTTATGGCATCCTTTGTTTTTTTTAAATTATAAAAGTAGATATTGGTCAGGCGCGGTGGCTCATACCTGTAATCCCAGCACTTTGGGAAGCCAAGGTGGGTGAATCACCTTGAGGTCAGGAGTTGAAGACTAGCCTGGCCAACATGGTGAAACCCCATCTCTACTAACAACACAAAAATTAGCCGGTTGTGGTGGTGGGCTCCTATAGTCCCAGCTACTCAGGAGGCTGAGGGTGGAGAACTGCTTGAACCCAGGAGCTGCTGCTGTGATTGTATCGCATGTAACTATAACAACAACAAAAATTTAATTTTTAAATGAAATCAGGATGTTAACAGTGATCACTGTGCTTATTTTGAGAAATAATTATAACAGGATATATTAATTGCAACCCCCGCAATAAGAAAAAACAAAAACCAAAACCCAACAATAAATAAGTAAAAAGTTGGCTTTCTCTCTACACCTCCCCTCCCCCCACCCCATCCTCCTGCCTGGGTGTCCTTTCAGTTACTCCTGTAGCAGGGACATACAGTATGGCATGTGTCGCTCTTAGACTATTAGTGATCAAAATCCTAGTCACACCTCCAATGAAGACTTATTTTCCCTGCATTTTTGTATTCTGCCTATTTTTTGGCCTAAGAAGTAGCCAGAGGTGAATGTTTAAACCCCTTTCCATGAAATTGTTGCTGGGTTGAAGTCACTTTTTGTTTTGTGCAGTGTAAGAATGCACATTCCATTCCTTTTTTTTTTTTTTTTTTTTT
>NW_012114666.1:2220335-2248036 GCF_000951035.1 Colobus angolensis palliatus | reverse complement strand
TTTTTTTTGTTGCTTCTAAGGCATATGTAGAGGAATCTTTGGTAAGTTTTCAACTCACCTCTCTTGGAAGGAAGCTGTTCGGGTTGCCTGAGCAGGTTTTGTGTGAAAACCAGCAAGAAGTCAGATGATGAGAAGCAGCTTCTGTACAAGTCTGGTTTCTCCAGCCTGGCCTGGGTCATCCCAGTGGGTCCCGGGATGTTTAAACTGATGGTGCAGTCAACCATCAGCATTTAGTTCTGTGTTTACAGCCTTCTTCTTCTGTTTTACTGGGCTCTTAGTTTTTGCTTTTTCCTTCCTTCCTTCCTTCCTTCCTTCCTTCCTTCCTTCCTTCCTTCCTTCCTTCCTTCCTTCCTTCCTTCCTTCCTTCCTTCCTTCCTTCCTTCATTCCTTCCTTCTATGTATTTTGCCCGTTTCCTTAAGGCAAATTAGCATGTAATGTGCAAACAAATCTCTCTGGCACTTAAGGAAGACCCCAAACCCCACTCCCTTTCTTCCCCTACTCCAAGAATTCACTACCCCTGGTTCAATTTTAGCTGAACCCAGAAACCTGTGATGTGACATGAGGGCTGAGAATTCCCAGAAATGTTAATAGTTCTGGTCTTAGAAACTAACTAAGTAAAAAAATATTCCCTTGCCAGTAAGACGTAGGCTACATTTAAAATAATTTCCGACTGAAGGAGTCCTACGTACCGCTTGTCATATACATATGTAAAGATAATTTAAAACCCTAGGGTATACCCTTTTCAAATGTAGAATTTATAGTTTCCCAGGGGAGGAGGGCAGGGGAGGAGTAACAGGGACCTTTCCTGCCTGTCTTCCAATCGCGATAGCTCGTTTTGGCTGTGAATTTCCCCCCTTCCCCTCCCCCTCCCGTTAATTAAATAAACGCTGGAAGCGTGTGTTTACCGCACACGACTCGGCCCTTGGGGAACACTTTTTCTACGTCGCTCCTACTCTTCAAATCCTCAACTCACAGAGGGTTGGAGAGCTGGCACCATGAGCTTCCAGTTCCTACGGGTGAGAAAAGAGGTGTCTGGGTGGAGGGCAGATGCGGCCCCGGAGGCTGGCAGAGAGGAGAGGCTGCGGGAGGACTCGCTGCGAAGGGCGAGGGGTGGCGCTGGGTGGGACGGGCGCCTGGGGGCGTGCAGGGTCGCTCCTGGGTGCTGCCCGGGCTGCCTGTCGCCCAGTACTGGCGCAGGAGGACGGGTCCGCGCAGCGTCTGGCAACAGTGGCCTGCTCCACGCCTGGCGGCGACCAAGATCTGAGTTAAAGCCGCCGGGCTTAGTTGGCCTGGAAGTGTGTGGTGACCCAGGACACGGAGCGGAGAAGGCCTCAGGGGACACGAGGCTCCCGCCTTAGTCCTCGGGCCTGCGCTCCGAGCGGTTAGGGTGCGTACGGCTGGGCCCCGGGATGTTAGTGGAGAGGTGACAGGAGTCTACCATCCCGCGGCCAAGCGTGCGAGACCTCAGGCGGGCGGGGGTCCCCCGAGGCTGGGCAGGGTGGGGAGTCAGGCATGTCTCTAACGGGCTCCCTAGAACCGCTAGGAAGGTGGCCTTCAACCCTAGGCACCTTTGCGGCTTTCAGGTAGTTGGGCGACTAAAAATTCACTTTTGCCTGCTGTGAAATGGGACAGGTGGTTGTCAGGTTAGAGACTTGCCCACCAAGTCTCGTTTGGCGGGCCGGGACTGACGTGGACCCAGGCCCTCCTCGAAAGCTTGGGAACCTGTGGGCCCCTCAACTCCTCGCCTCACTTTGCCTGTTTGAAAAAAGGAGTTGTTTGCGAGGAAGAGGTAAAGGCTCAAAAGGTTCTAAAGGAAGAGCACGCGGCCTGACGCGGAGCGCAAAGAAGCGAGCAGTGAACTGAGTCTGGTCGGACCGAGACCAGAGGCGTCTGTATGCGGCGGCCCCTTCGCGCCCCGTTAAAGCAGTCTGTTCTCTATGATGATCATTTTTGTAATTATTTTGGAGTGGCTGTGACTTGATGTCTGTGGTGCCCCAGGGCGTGCCCTTACTGGACATAGTTCAGGGTGCCCTTTGATGCCAGTGTCGGTCCAGTGGGTGCCAGTGCCGCGAAGGGAGCGTGGCGGGCGTGAATGCCCACTCCTCCTGGGTTTGCCGCAGGCCCCGGCCTTTCCACCCTGCTTGATCCTGACGGGTTTGCCACTTCCTGAGGTCCCTACCGGCGCTCACGTTTTACCGAGAGGCGGGACAAACGCCTGGCGCGTGGCGCGGAGTCTGCGAAAGCGCTCGGGGGCCTCCATCTTCTGCTCGGGGGCCTCCATCTTCTGCTCGGGCGCCCCCTCCCTGGGGCGGGAAGAGGAGTCGCAGATCTGCCCGAATCTTGCTCTACCCGCCTGGCCGCCTTCTTCGGTCTGGGGTGGGGACAGGGGCGGCGGATGACTCAGGCCTGGGGTCGGGAGCCCTGTTTCCAAAGGCACCAGCTCGCGCCTCTTTGGAAGTGGCGCGCTGTTGGGGCGCTCCTGTGTTGCAGAGGCCTGGTCTGTGGTTCCATAGGGGCGTGGGTCCAGGGCTTCCAGGGAGTATGTGAGTTTAGGCTCCCTAGGGGGCGGTAGAGGGGAACCCCCGACAACCTTCCAGCCTCTTTTCCAGGCGGCTGCGAGGCCTCCCGGCTCCAAAAGGGTCCGCTTCCGCGGGCGCCGGCTGTCTAGAGCGCGGCCACGCAGTCCGCGTCTTCACGTGGGCAAGGGGCGGGGACGTTGGAGGGAGGCTGTCTTGGATGCTGGAGGCTTCGGTTCCCGGCTGTCTGCTGAGCAGAAAAGTTGAAGTCAAGGAAGGGTTGAGGCTTCCTCACAAGGGCGCGCGCGTGCCTGGGTGCCGGCCCAGAAGCCGAGAGTGTGCGTATTCGGGAAGGGTCTCCCGTGCCAAGAAGACAGGATTTGTTCTAGCCGCCTTCCTTAAAGAGGGCTCGTAGGTTGCGCTCCAGTTCGAGCGCTTACCCATTGCAAAGGGGGCAGCGCCGGGGTCCAGGGAAGCTCCTTGGGAAAGAATGGCCTTTGCCAAGCAGTTCCGGATCCTCTGGGTCCTTTGGGCCCAGAGAACAGCGCTGCGCGAGCCCTCAGTGCCCATCGACTCCCTTCGCCTCCTGCGTAGACGCTCCCAGGCGAGGAGGCATCTCCGTTCCTCCGGGCGGCTTTGGCTAGTGTTGCTGCGGGAAAGGAGAGCCAGGGCCTTGGGATGGGGGATGCACACCTTGCCCATTCCGGGCCCCAGCGTGCTGGAGGTAAAGTAGCCAGCACAGACGAGACAACTTGTTCAAGCCGCACCGCAGGCCGGGTCAGGGAATAAAACCAAGGGCTAGAAGGCCCAGAATGTCGGACCGCCCAGCGGCACCCGTCAGGGAGTTCAGGCACCCGAACGAGGCGCAGCACCCTTCCTCTGGCGAGTCTAGGACCCCATGTTCCTGAACCTGGGTTCTGGAGTGCCTGCGGGCCTAGGTCTAATTTCTGCTTCTGGCAGGTGTCCCCCTCCCCCGCCGCTAATACCAGGAGCGCTGCTTCTGCGGTAACTTATTTTACCCCCAGACGCCTGTTTTGGGACCGAAGTGTCAGGGTCCTGTGTGTCTTTTATGCACTGTTCTCCTTAGTGCAAAGCCCCGCAGACATGCTTGGCCGAAAAGTCTCAGTGGTTTCAACTTCCAGATTTTGTTCTCGCATCTGTCGGAAAATCACTCGGATTTGGCTGCTGTCTAAGGCCGGGGGAAAGTTTCTCTTGGACGACGCCTATTATTATTATTATTATTTTCTTTTAGGCCCACCTGGGTCTAAATAAATGCTGAAAGTCAAGCGAACCTGAGAAGGAACAGTGAGGCAGTGGATGCCACCATTCTGTGGATGGGAGAGTCAAGTCTACTCCAGGTGCGGGCACCGTCCTGACAGGCATTGATGATTGCAGAATTAAGTATTCAGTATCAAATAGAAATAGTCTTCTCCTCGAATCCCCTCAGAATGTTTAAATCCAGGCCAGGGAGCCAGTTGGGGCGTCCCAACAAAACGACCTCGAGAACTAGCGATGTTCCCCTTACAATGAAAGTCAATTGCTGCGTAATAACTGAGCCAAAGAATTTCGTTAGTTTAAATTTTAAAAATTAATATTGCACTTTGCTTTCAAGTTTGGGTGGCAAGTACCGAAGGGGAGAGGGAAGCAGCGTTTGTGTGGAAGGAAGTTTCGTTTTCTGCCTCAACATGTGGGACCTGGGTGTCTACCTCTCCAGTCGAGGGCTCTCTGCACGCTCTCTCCCTACTTCTGCACCTCCTCACCCCTACCTTACTCGTAGCGCTCGGGTTTTATTCCTGCCCCGCGCTTCTTTCCCAGGGTGAGTAGAGGCTTCTGAGTGACCGGCCCGCCGGAGGCAGCTGCCGAGCCGGCCTTCCGCAGGGCAGGGCAGGGCAGGGCCGGTGGGCTGGTCCAGTGCGCGCGGGTTCCCCCCCGGCCTCAGCCAGCCGCGGGGGATGCGCTTCGGGCGACAGCGGCGAGACGCCGCTCTCCGCAACTCCTGGGCGGGTAGGACCGTCTGCTGCCTCTGCGGCCCTTGGGGCAGACTCCCCAGGAGTCCTTTCCTCTCTCCTCCCGTCCCGAGCCCAGGACCGCGCTGTGCCCACGGAGGGAACTGGGCGTCTCTGGTGGATTTGGGGCTCCAGTTGCATGATCCCAGCTCAGACCTTAAGCCTCAGTGGGAAGTAGGTGGGATGGGATGTGTTTTTAGGAGATGAGGAGACCCCGGTTGTTGAGTCGCTCCCCGAATGCGCAGATTCTTAACTCCAGGTGACATCCGTCTTTTGGAGGACCGAGTGAAGGCCGTTTAGGCGAAAGGGGGGTGGGTTTCAGTATTTGGATCCCTTCCTCCAGCCCTGCCAATCTCAGGTGTGCTTACGGTGGAGGTGACAGAAGGAAGGCGCGTCGGCGGACCCAGGCCTCGCAGGTCTTCGGCTGTCAACGAGGCACCGCCCACTGGCTCCGCTCAGAGTCCCTCACAGCGTGGGGCTCGGCGCGGCGCCAGGCCCGGGTGCGGGGCGGAGCTAGACTGGGACTGGCTGGGGGCCGCCCCGCCCGGCGCCTGGGCCTCCGCGCCGGCCCCCGGGGAGGAGTTATGATAATTTCCTTCTCATTAAGGCGCACCGGTCCCCCGGCTATCGCCAGGGCACACAGTTCGGGCGCGGCTTTCCCGGTCCACGGCAGCGGTCTTTACACCCGCGGCGGCAGCATCTACGCTCGCAGAGCCGCCGATGCGCGTCCAGTGACCCGTACAGGAAGGCCCGCGCGAAGCGGGGGCGGCGGCAGACGCCTGGTCACCGTGACCCCGATTTTGGATTTACCGCTTGGGGGTTGGGGGGAGCCTGGATTTAACTGGCGATTGTTTTGGGGGACGCCGGACGCCATGTTGTGGAAAATAACCGATAATGTCAAGTACGAAGAGGACTGCGAGGTGAGCTGGGGCTCCGGGGTGCAGCCCCGCCCCGCCGAGGACAGTCCGGGAGGCAGGGGCCACTGGACCGAGGTCGGGGACGAGGGCACAGGAGCCCTGGCCTCTCGGTGGGACGGGATTCACTTCTCCGGACACCCCTTACTCCATTTCTGCAGGGTCCCTTTCCTGTATAGGGCCTTTTCCTAAATGGCCTGCCCTCGGGAACGAGGCCTGGAAAGAGAATGGCAAATCCCACCCACACAGCTTACCGGGCGCTTTTCTAAGCGGCAAACAGCCCTGCTTCCCGTTTTCTCGGAAAAGTGTCCCGTCTGCAACCCTCAGACGTGGCTTTTACGCACGAAGTCTCCGTCCCAAGGGGTCAGAGGAGGCTACCTGCCAGCGACACCTTGGCGGACACTCCTCCAAGGCCGGCTTGTCACCTGCCCCGCTACCTCCTCGGGGAAGCACGAAAACAACCGAAGTTTGGCTTTCAAAAGAAGAAAGGGGGCTGGGGAGTGTGTGTGGGGGGGTGCCCGAGGCCAGATGGGGCCGTAAGCGCTCGCGAGTGCTCCAGCCTGTCGGACAGGTTGAGCTAGAGTTTCGGAGAGTGGGAGGGAGGGAGGCGGCGAGCGGGAAGAGGAAGAAGACTCAGGCAGCGCTAGGCGAGCTGCGGCGCGCTGGGAGCGCGGAGCTCGGGCCACGGACTCGCGGGAGCTCATTGCGCCTCCGGGCCCTGGAGGGGCTGCCCCTGCCCGCAAGCCCGGGCGCTTCCGCCAGGAGGCGACAGCGCCATGTTCCTCCAGGTTCCCGGCGCCCCGAGACCCCTGGGCAGATGGGGTCCGGCATCCTTTTGAAACTAAGTGGGGCCGCCCAGGGGCGAGGGAAGTGCGCGGACAAGGCTGCCCAATTTCCAGGGCCCTTCATGCCTCCTCTGCGCCCCGATGTGCGAACACACTGCCCTTGGCCGTGCAGGGCACCCCCACTTACTACTCCCCTCGGCTGGGCCCGGCCAGCATGGAGGGACGCTCTGTGCGCGCGCTCCCTCTTCACTCCCTGGGGCGGGGCAGGGTGGCGGGCCCTGCTTTGCGAGCGCCGCCGGCCCGGAGGTCTTTGTCCCGAGGGCGTGGAAGGGAGGGTCCCGGGGGCGGGAGAGGTGCGCATGTCCCGCGCCGCGCGCTCTGTCCGCGCCTGCCGCGCTGCCACCTCCAGCAGCCCCTGCGCCATGGGCGGGCTCCACGAGATCGCTCTGCACCGGGCGTCCAGCTCCTTCGCCCCAGGCTCCGGCTTTTTCGCCCCGGGCTCCGGCCCTGTCCTTTTCCGGCCCAAGACCCAGGGTTCGGACTTGGCGCCTCCGAGGGCCTCGGGCTTCGGAGCAGCGCCCAGACCTTCGCCGCCGGGCTTTGAGAACTCGTTCCCCCAGGTCTTTCACCAGACTCTCCTCCCTCCGCGCACTCTTTGCTTACAACGAAATCCTCGGGGCACATTGCCCCCGGGTACCTTCCGACCCTGGGCAAGCCCCGCGGGGTCGGGTGGGGTTGGTTCCCTGGGGCCCTCCGCGCAGCCCGGCGACGCTGGCCAGTTCGCACTAGCGGGGTTTCGCACTAGCGGGGTCTCTTTTTTTTTTTTTTCTCCTCCAGGATCGCCACGACGGGAGCAGCAATGGGAATCCGCGAGTCCCCCACCTCTCCTCCGCCGGGCAGCATCTCTACAGCCCCGCGCCACCCCTCTCCCACACTGGAGTCGCCGAATATCAGCCGCCACCCTACTTTCCCCCTCCCTACCAGCAGCTGGCCTACTCCCAGTCTGCCGACCCCTACTCGCATCTGGGGGAAGCGTATGCCGCTGCCATCAACCCCCTGCACCAGCCGGCGCCCACAGGCAGCCAGCAGCAGGCCTGGCCCGGCCGCCAGAGCCAGGAGGGAGCGGGGCTGCCCTCGCACCACGGGCGCCCGGCCAGCCTGCTGCCCCACCTCTCCGGGCTGGAGGCGGGTGCGGTGAGCGCCCGCAGGGATGCCTACCGCCGCTCCGACCTGCTGCTGCCCCACGCACACGCCCTGGATGCCGCGGGCCTGGCCGAGAACCTGGGACTCCACGACATGGCTCACCAGATGGACGAGGTGCAGGTGAGCGGCGCCGCGGCTCCTGTCCGGACCTGTTCGCCCTAAGGCCTTCTGCCCCCACCCTGCACCCCTCTAGGCTCCCCCAAACTTAAGGGAATTTTGTCCTCTCTCCCCCAGAATGTCGACGACCAGCACCTGCTGCTGCACGATCAGACAGTCATTCGCAAAGGTAACTAGCAAGGTGGCATCGCGTTCCTCTGGTCACACGATCTGGGCTTGTGAAGTTGACTGGCAAGGTTGGGGGTATTAACGTGGGACATTTGTGGTAGAAGGGACTGAAGGGGATTCGTGGAAGCTAGATTTTAGGAGTGAGAGGAGGGGATTTCCCTCCGACCTTCTAAGCGCTGTCTCTTAATCTCCGGATTTGTTACTGCCTAGTTTTTTTTCTTGGAAAAATGTTACTCCTTGAGTTCCAGTGGGTGTTTCACAATGTGAGAGAAAGTCTTCCAGAGCGAGTGAACACTGATTTAATTTGAAAAACAACAACAAGCAAGTCACAGTCACACCTTCGTTGAGTGGTTGGTTCTGTAACAAATTTGAATTGTTGAATAAGTTGTGATTTTATTTTTGATTTCAAACACGTGTATGTAAAACCTCCTTAAATCTGACCTGCAAGAAAAGTTTTTAAGCAATTTGGCCTACCAAATGAATACCTCTAAAAGGAGAGCTTGGAATGATCTGTCAGAGGGAGGGTTTTGCAGGATGTGGGAGGAGGGGATTTGGAAAACTGGATTACTTGGTGAGTGAGTGGTTTATGAAATTAAGTTACTTAACTGACAGGATTACCATTTTGACTATTTTGGGAAATAGAGTAGGCCTAAATTGAAGGTAGCTACAGTCTGTTACTCGAACTGCTAATAGATTGAAGATGGAGGAAAAATTGATTTTGAAGAAAAACCCAGAAAAGACTAAAAATTTTCAGTAAACTTAGAACGTATTAGTTTGGATGATTAAATTTACTGTGATCAATTGCACTGAAAAATTTTGGCAAAGAATCTTAATGTGTCCTATGAGTTTGGTTGTTCTTGGGTGGGGAAAAAACTCACCGTTTATTTAGTATTGAAGCAGTCTTCTGAAAACAAATGTTCTAATTAAATAGTTTTCAGCAGCTGCTAGGGAAAAAAAAGAAAGAAAGAAACCCTCCAAGCTTGGGATCTTCACTAATTAACTTCCCAAGGTGTTAACTTGTGAATTTCAGATTAGATTTGTCTCTGAAGTAGGGGGCTTTTTTAAAAAGTCAGCCACGGCCAGGTGCAGTGGCTGACGCCTGTAATTTTGGGGAGGCCAAGGCAGGCAGATCACTTGAGGTCAGAAGTTTGAGACCAGCCTAGCTAAAATGATGAAAACCCCATCTCTACTAAAAATACAAAAAATTAGCTGGATGTAGTGGTGGGCGCCTGCTGGAGAATCACTTGAGCCCGCAGGCTGAGGCTGCAGTGAGCAGACATCAGACCACTGCACTCCAGCCTGGGCCACAGAGTGAGACTCTGTCTAAAAAAAAGTTGGCCTGCAGTTGATCATGGAGTGTGCAGCGATGCTTGTCTGAAGATCACTTTCCGCTTTTCTTAGTGCTTTTGAAAAGGTCTCTTTTGCTCAGAGAGAGCTCTTGTGACTGCCAGCTCTGACCTTCATTCACAGGTCCCATTTCCATGACCAAGAACCCTCTGAGTCTCCCGTGTCAGAAGGAGCTGGTGGGGGCCGTAATGAACCCCAGCGAGGTCTTCTGCTCAGTCCCTGGAAGACTGTCCCTCCTCAGCTCTACGTCTAAATACAAAGTGACAGTGGCTGAAGTACAGAGGCGACTGTCCCCACCTGAATGCTTAAATGCCTCATTACTGGGAGGTGTTCTCAGAAGGTACTTGGGGAACAATTCTGGGCATGGTGGTTGGGTAGTTGAAGGTGAGTGTATCGGAGGCCCAGGAGGTATTTTTTTTTTTTCCAGGAAGTATTTTTAACGTTTATGTGACTTTATGCTTAACACTGAATTCTAATCAGGTTAGAGTTTTTAGTACATTTCTTCTCTTTTAGAGAGTGCCAAATGTGGGAGGAAGTGCTAAAACAGCGCTCACAAATTCTCATTTGGTTAGAATTTGATCCCATGTATGAAGTGATAGCATCTGTATTGAGGGGAGGTGGGGAGCACCCTGGGTTTGTTCCCCAGGGAGTTTTTGTGGGGCTGTTGTAGTTTCACAAGTGAAAATTTATCTGCTCCCAAACAATTTGAAATATTCTGTGCTGCAAAGTTTGATGCTAGGAAAGACCGATTTTGTATCTTACGGGACTAATTAAAAGAGGACCCTGCTATCACTTTTCATTATGGTGCACATGATGTAGATAGTCTTTGACGGATTTCAGCTTTGACAGCAGCACTTTAGGAGTTTAGAATTTTTAAAGTGTGTGTGTGGTTTTTTTTTTTTTTTTTTGAGAGTAACCAGTCAATTTTTTTTTCTTAGAGCCAAGTCGAAAAATGGAGGCCGGTCCTTGCGGGAGAAGTTGGACAAGATTGGGCTGAATCTTCCTGCTGGGAGACGGAAAGCTGCTCACGTGACTCTCCTGACATCCTTAGTAGAAGGTCAGTGGGGTTTTGTTTTTGGTTTGTGATGTTTTTAATTTGTGCCCGTGTCTTTAATACTTCTTGCAGAAAAACTAGAAAACAACTCTTAAAACTTGGTTGCAAGTACAGATGAAAGCAACTGGAATTGTTCTCTAAGTTTATTGCAATGAATCACAGTTAATTTTATCGAATAAGTTAACATTTAAGTATCTGGCTGCTCAGGTAGGCGCTTCTGTATTCTCCAGAGAATCAATGTTGGAAAGAAACTGGTTTTCCTAACCTAAGAAACCACACTCTAGGGGTGTCAGCATTTCCTGTTAAATGAACCAGTTTTTTTTGAAAGATAACAGCTGATCATTTGGTACGCCTTGAATAAAAGCTGGTTACTTACTGGTGAGCAGAAGTACTGCTTCTGGTTTTTGTAGCTGTGGGTTATTTTGTAGCTGAGGATTGTGGTCAGTGAAGAGAACCTCTTGTATACAATATGACTGGGCCCGATTCACAGTTCTTTTCTTTCCTCCCATCCAAAGAAACTAATCGAACCCCTGGCCCATGCACAAGTTCTTCTCGCCAGTGCTAAGATAGTAGGACATAGCATTTCAGTTTCTTGAATGGGGGGCCCTTTTACCCCAAGCTGGACAGTAGCCAAGAATGCAACACAACCTTTAAAAGAAGCTGAAGGGAAAGTAAAATAATTTTTTAAAAACAAAACAAAGCACGTTGTTACTGGTCCCAGGAAGAGTTGGATGCTGAGAGAGGCTTAGGGCTCTCACTATGGGTAGGGGAAGCCAAGGAGAAACGGGCTCCCCGTGGCAGTACCCTCTTTTGAAGACTTACTTTCTTTCCTTGCTCTGATGGCGTGACTGTGGTGCTCAAAGAGACTTGGCAGAGTCCCTGTTCTACCTTTTACAAGTGCCTTTGGAGGTCAGGGCAAGGAGAAAGGAGCTGCCTGTCTGAGAACAGCTGTCCTGCCTGTAGAATCCGCGGTTCTGCTGGGGTTTCTTGCGAGCCAGGCAGGGTGATTGAATAAGAAAGTGTGTTCCAGAACAATGGCTCTCGAAGGCTGCTTTAGTCAACCCAAGAGGCCCCTCCACCATCTGGGTTTTTGAAAAACTCAGTCCTGCACCCTGGAGCCAGGGAAGGTACCTCTTGGGTGGAAGATCACTCCCTTGGTTGTCTCCCTCAGTTCTTCCACTGACTCGGACAGGGAAAAGGGTGCTCCAAGTTGGTTTTTAGGAAACACACCCCTCCCATCTTTTTTAAAAGAAACACTCTAGAGATCTGCCCCTTCAGTAAGAAGGCGCTGTTAAAAAAAAAAAAAAAACAGTAAGGTGTCAGACGTTGCCGTTTTATAGAGAAGTGACTAGTTTGCTTTTGTCAAACATGTTTATAGCCCTTAAATTTTTCTACTTCCCCAAAATGATACTACTTAATATAAGAGAAAACATGGGTATGTTTGATTATCTGTTGAGCAGAGGACTGGTAAACATTTTTCAAGTTTACTCATCAGTATCCATGGGGCTCTGGTTCCAGATCCCATACCAAAACCTGAAGATGTTCAAAATGTTATATTTGTTATATAACCTATGCACATCCTTCCTTATAGTTTAAATCATCTCTACATCAATTACTTATATATACTTAATACTATGTAAATGCTATGTAAATAGTTGTTACATTGTATTGCTCAGGGAATAATGGCAGAAGTCTGTGTTTAGTACAGACACAACCATTCATTATTTCCCCTCTGAATATTTTCAATCTGAAGTTGGATGAATATAGATTCGGAACCCATGGATACAGAAGGCTGACTTGACTGTGCAGTTAAAAGTGTCAAAGTCTTTTCTGCTCACATTGTGGGATCTCCACCCTCTATTCCTGGGATAGAGGACCTACTGAGAATCCCTAGAAAGTTCTACCTACCAGCTGAGTTGTCTGCCCTGTATATGATTTCATTCTTTTTTTTTTTTTTGAGACAGAGTCTCGCTCTGTCACCCAGGCTGGAGTGCAGTGACCGGATCTCAGCTCACTGCAAGTTCCGCCTCCTGGGTTTACACCATTCTCCTGCCTCAGCCTCTGGAGTAGCTGGGATTACAGGCGCCCACCACCTCGCCCGGCTAGTTTTTTGTATTTTTTAGTAGAGACGGGGTTTCACCATGTTAGCCAGGATGGTCTCGATCTCCTGACCTCGTGATCCACCCGTCTCGGCCTCCCAAAGTGCTAGGATTACAGGCTTGAGCCACCGCACCCGGCCGAAATATTCTTGAAATAAAATAGGGCGGAGCAAAAGAAAATGGCAAGGAAGCTTCTTTTACAAAGTCAAATACATTAACTTTTTGTCTGATTTAGAAGAGTGCATGACTCAGCCATGAGTTCTTTTGAGCTGCTTAGTTATTCAGCTTAAAATAGTTGAGCTGCCCTTTCATTATTGTGTTTGCATACTTACAAAAATGTGTTGAAAACCCGATTTGTTTTGTCACAACCAGTAAAGAGAGATTGTGTGCCTTCTACCTCCTGATAGCAAGACTTTTGTCTTTCAAATGTAAAGATCAGGGTGGGTTTGTAGGAGATGTGGGCAAATTAACTGTCTCAAAAACGACTTAATGCAGCTGTGGATTTTCTCATAGAAACCAACAGTAAGTTGATTTTAAAATCATGGTAAATGAAGCAGAACTAGTCAAGTCAGGAAATGGGGTAAAAGAGAGCGCAGTGAACCGAGCTGTGTCAGGAGTGAGAGTTTCAAGGGGATGCTTCATTCTCCGGGTTCCTCAGGGAATTTGTTTATTGGAACCAACTTGTACCAAGGTAAACTGTCCCTTAAGCTCTGGGTTGGAATCCAGGCCCCACTACTTTTACCAGTCCTGGTGACCTTGGCCAGTTAACTGGGGTTAAGTTAATCCTGTTATCTTTTCTAATTGCGTGAGGATTAAACAAGATAGTGCTTTAAAACAGCTTAATCAGAGCCTGGTGCAGAATAGGTGCTAAGCGCAGCCGTTGGCTATTAGTATTAAATTCTCCTTCCTTGGTTGAGGCGGTTCTGCTTGCCTCCCAGGCGCCATCCTCAGGGTAGTTGGTTCTATGCTCTTGACCTGTAAGGAGCTAGATGGAACTCACGGAGTCAACTGACTGTCTTCACAGGCAACTGTGTAAAGAATTCACAGAACTTCTCAGCCAAGACCGGACACCCCATGGGACAAGCAGGCCCGCCCCAGTCTTGGAGACGAACATACAGAACTGCTTGTCTCATTTCAGCCTGATTACCCACGGTTTTGGCAGCCAGGCCATCTGTGCCGCGGTGTCTGCCCTGCAGAACTACATCAAAGAAGCTCTGATTGTCATAGACAAATCCTACATGAACCCCGGAGACCAGAGTCCAGCTGATTCTAACAAAACCCTGGAGAAAATGGAGAAGCACAGGAAATAAAATTGGGACGAAGAAAGGTTCGGAGAGTCGGGAAGGAACAGGACTGCAAAAATCCTTCTCCACCGCACAGACTGGGAACCCCTCTTGGCCTGGGGGAAGAGTTTCTTACCTACCTTACTCTTTAAGGGGTCTTCACTGGTTCTGGATCGCAGCAATCACCCGCTCCTGGATTCCTTAGTTTCTCTAGCGCTGAGCTGTCTCCTAACTTTGGACCTATTATCAGAAGGTGACAAGTACTGGCTCTTTATTCATTAGCTTTTATTATTTTTTTTGAACCCCATTCTTTCCTTCTCTGAAAGTGGTGCTACGAGTTTTAGAATCTTTTAAATACATTCCCTGGGCTAACAGACCCACACACTTAGCCATTGAAATGTCAGATTGATGTGTTCTAGATCAACAGATGAACAATTCCTTTTTTTTTTTCAGTGTTAAGGTAATGGCTGGTTTTTGTGTCTGCTAAATATTTACCTTGAAAAAAAGAAAAGTGTGTATCTAGCTTCTTCGGAGATCAAGTCCTCTGGTAGGAAGCAAAGGTTCTATCTGCTTAGCAACTAGTTAATAGGTGGTATTTGACACACTCTAAACCCCGTGTTCAAAGGGGGCCTTCTGGTTTTAGGGAACGTGTAGAAAACGAAGCCTGCTGATTTTTTTCCTCCCTTTTTTTTTAACTTTGAAAGTTAACCCTTCAAATGGAAGACTCTTTGAAATGACATGTTCCTTTAAGGTACTGAAGCTTTATTTGCATATTTATTTCAGATGTTTCGAGTAAACTTGAAAAGGGTAGGCATGAAGCAATTTGTTGCTGCTTGTCACCCCCAAGTCCCCGTGGAGGTTCTGTATTTTAAGAAACAGTGCGTTGAGTGTACAGATTTTATTTATGCATAATTTAATGGGGTCTGTAAATACTGGTGCACTTCTTACAACTTTTTTGAGACATGGGATCCAATTTTAATATTAACTTTTAATGGTGATGGGGTAATCTATAACACATCGTAAGGTTTTATTCATATATATACAGGGTATTAAGAATTAAGAGGATGCTGGGCTCTGTTCTTGGCTTGGAAGATTCTATTTAATTGAAGCTCTCTGTTCAGAAAGCAATAACTTTGTCTCGTTCTTGGGCTGAACCCTAAGGTGAGTGTGCAGTACAGTGTGTGTGGGTGACATGGAGATTTGGAATTGAACTCTCTGCCTGTAAATGTTCCCCAAATAATTGTTGTGTGTATGATAAGTGTATAATAAAAGTATTCTTGTTAGAATCGGAAAGTCTGGCTATAGGTTTTTTTTTTTTTTTTTAAGTCTTTTGGGTGAATGGAATTAGGGCAGAGCTGATTTATGGCTTGGCTGTGGCTTAGTTAATACCCTGAGCAGGCAAGTTTTGTGTGCTGTTGGGGGGGAACCTGAAGTTTCATTTTCTCTCTCTAGTGAGACTGTTCAGCTACGCCAGGTCTTACGCTCTCATCAGTGTCTCTCAACTGCAGGTGGATAGAATCATCTTCCCCACCCCGGAAGTGTTGGGAAATGTCTGAGGGACAGTTTATTGACTCTAAGAGGGCCCAGTGTTTTGGGAACACTGTCTCATGGAAGGTTACTCTATTGAGGACAGGTACACTGACATACCGTACTCAGTATACTGTACGCTGGTCAAGAACGGAAGTGAAATGATTACGGGTATTCTTTGGGTAGGTGTTTCTTTTTTTTTTTTTTTTTGAGACGGAGTCTCGCTCTGTCGCCCAGGCTGGAGTGCAGTGGCCGGATCTCAGCTCACTGCAAGCTCTGCCTCCCGGGTTTACACCATTCTCCCGCCTCAGCCTCCCGAGTAGCTGGGACTACAGGCGCCCGCCACCTCGCCCGGCTAGTTTTTTGTATTTTTTAGTAGAGACGGGGTTTCACCGTGTAGCTCAGGATGGTCTCGATCTCCTGACCTCGTGATCCACCCGTCTCGGCCTCCCAAAGTGCTGGGATTACAGGCTTGAGCCACCGCGCCCGGCCTCGGCCTTTTTTTTTTTTTTTTTTTTTTTAAGATGAAGTCTCGCTCTTCTCCCCCAGGCTAGAGTGCAATGGCACGTTCTCAGCTCACTGCAACTTCTGCCTCCCCGGTTCAAGCGATTCTCCTGCCTCAGCCTCCTGAGTAGCTGGGATTACAGGTGCGTACCACCACGCCCGGCTAATTTTTGTATTTTAAGTAGAGACAGGGTTTCACCATGTTGGCCAGGGTGATCTCGAACTCCTGACCTCAGGTGATCCACTCCCCTTGGCCTCCCACAGTGCTGGGATTACAGGTGTGAGCCTCCACGCCCGGCTAGGCAGGTGTTTCTTAGGAGGACTTGGCATTCAGTCGAATGCAAGCAGCGGAAGTGTAGCATGTCAGTGTTTTCCATTCATCGAAGTTCTCTTTGGAAATGAGATCGTGCTCATCCACCCAGGACATCCTCTTCATTTCGTCTGCCTGCAGGGTGAACCAGAGATTGGGTCTTTGTGCTGCTACTCTGGGAGCAGAGGAGTCTGGCAGGGGTAATGTGCTTGCTGGGTGTTTGTGATGCACACTGCGGGTACCTGATCTCGAGTTGAAGCGGCCTGGCATCTCCTCCAGGAAGTGATGTGTTATCAGAGTTTGCCACGTGTGACCTGGCTTCAAAGGGAACCGGGAGCCATAGGATTTTCCCCATTGGATAAGGCCATTGCTTCAATGCCAGTTTTATCATCCTTAATTCATAATTCTCTACCAAATGCCCAGCGATTCCTGACTTAATGTTGGCATTGGATGTTTTTAGGTAACTTAAACTCTGCCAACCCAATACTTTGCTCTTGGCACCTCGTCCTTGGCCACCAAACATTCCCATTAAGTTGGATTTACCTGGTTGATATGACAAGATCACAATTGCTTTGCTTTGGAGCAGTGAAAAGAGACCTTAGGTTGGCAGTTATTTCTCAATCAAGGCTTGAAATGTTGAGTGTTAAGAGGAGGTTGTGAGGGTAAAGGGCTGAAGGAAAAAGGGCTATTCTGTTATCAGCATCTTGACTTGCTTTTGGACCAGAGTCTGGCTTTTAGGAGCTGTGCCGAATTGCAACGCAGACAGTGTTCTGGAAATGCCCCAAAGTCAACCAGGGATTGAAGTGAATCATAAGCCGTGCTTCTTACTTGCCTGGTTCTTTCTCCGCATCCCCACTGGAAGTCTGGGCACTGCCACTGAGCTCTTGGGTCTGATGCACGATAATGAGTTTTTCTTCCCAACACCTGAGCTGACACTGTGGCCCAAAACCAGGCCCCCTCAAGAGGATCCTACTGAAACATTAGCTCCCTTGCAGATTTTCCTGGAAACTCTTGCTTACTTGTGAAAGAAGGGTGCAGTGCCCTTTGGCATTAGGTTGGTGGACCCTTGCTTCTCATGGCCCAGGGTGGGTTTTGTTTCAAGCCCCATGTGAGTGAGGATCACCTTCCCTTTTCCCTCTTCCCTGTGCTATTGTGGCACACTGGCTGTGGAGGCGCATGATATCACTGACGTCTTGGCCCTCTGGCAGCAGAAATGAAGATACGCTTCCTTTTTTTCCCTGGTTGCACTGAAAGAAACTCCATTAGTTGTCTGAAGGTACATGCTGCCTAGAATTCCACTTATGTGAGAGACTCTGTCAGTGGGATTGCCCATCTGTTGACTGGGTACTTGGCCATCCCGGTACCTGGCACTTGGAAGGTGTCCCGGGCCCTGCAGATAGGGCACCTATAGATTTCCTGAAAGGGCAGAGAGAGTGTTTTCAATAGCAGTTCTTGGTGGTTTTACCTTCCACGTGTGCACAATTTAAGTTGTGGGTTAGAAGAGGGATGACTGGTCTGTTTTTCACTGAAATGATTCCATACAATGGCCGTCATTCTTTTCTTTTTGGGGGTCTAGTGTCAGGGTAAGCTCTGAGACCTAAGGTTCCTATATTTGAATGTTAAAAAACAAAACAAGGTAGGGTCATGGGTGGGTGAGAACCAAAGAGAAACTTCTCTGATGACATGGCAGCGGTTGGGTTTCTGGAGATTCCCTAGGGAAACGTTGGCTGCTGTGCATTACTAAGGAGGTTGCTCTTACTTCCGAGGACTTCTGAGTGTTTTCCAGTCTTTTCCTTTTGCAAGTTGGTAGGGGGTGTCATGGAGTGGCAGTTTAATTTGCCTTCCTTAACAAGCAGATGAAGAACTTGGAAACAGCTGCCGATGCCACAAAGGGGAAGAACAGCCCTGAGATTCTTTTGCTTGTGTTTGACAGGTGATGGAGTGAAGTCGGGACCCTTAGCAGAGTCCTCCCTAGCCAGGTGAGCTCAGTGGGCAGTACGGGTTTTCCCTCTGGTTGGAGATAAAGGGTTTGCTTTTGGCATTTTGATGTTGCAACGCATGGGTACTACTCTTCCCAGGAGTAGATCTTGCCCTTGGATGATAATGGTAATTTTTTTTTTTTCCCCCTGAGGTGGAGTTTCACCCCTGTTGCCCAGGCTAGAGTGCAATGGCGCAGTCTCGGCTCACTGCAACCTCTGCCTCCTGGGTTCAAGCGGTTCTTCTGCCTCAGCCTCCCAAGTAGCTGGGATTACAGGCATGCACCACCATGCCCAGCTAATTTTTGTATTTTTAGTAGAGACAGGATTTTACCATGTTGGTGAGGCTGGTTTTGAACTCCTGACCTCAGGTGGTCTGCCCTTCTTTGGCCTCCCAAAGTGTCGGGATTACAGACGTGAGCCACTGCGTCCAGCTGATAGTGGTAATTGTTGACTTACCTTTTTCAGATCTCAGTATACCCTGGGTTTCTCTTCCAGTTGACAGTAGTCCTCAGTCGCTTTTCTGAAATCTGCAGGTCACCACCCTGGGAGGCTTGATGATGCTTGGCGTCCTCAAAACCTCACCCCTCCCAGGTGTGCCAATACAGACTGCTATCATGCGCACGGTCCATATTGATACAAGGCAGATCATACCTTGAAAGTCTCTGTCCACTACTAACATGGAACATGATCTTCTGCAGAAACAAACTTGACCTTAGGCTTTACAAAAAGTAACTCTTACGTTAGAGCCCATAGTTTCGTGGAACGCTCAATTATTTTTGGCACAGACATAAAACGCTGTAATTTCCTGGCTTCTTTTGGATAACATCTAGATGGGGGAAATGGGTAGGAGAAAAGCATGGAAACCAAATAGAATTGAAAGGCATAATTCCAGGGGCCTGTCCAAGGAATGTTTACGAGATCAAATCTGTGTTGTGTGTGTATTTTAAGACACATGTAGTGTTACTGTGGCTTCTCAACATTTTCCAGGAAGATCTTGGCCTTCAGGCTTGACAAAGAGAATGTGAATGTGGGTGAGTTGAAGAGGACACCTTGGCGTCT
This sequence comes from Colobus angolensis palliatus, assembly GCF_000951035.1. NCBI lineage: Eukaryota > Metazoa > Chordata > Mammalia > Primates > Cercopithecidae > Colobus > Colobus angolensis. Next base: position 2,229,164 of record NW_012114666.1, on the reverse strand, counting down.
GGCCTTTGCTGAGGCTGGAAAGCGTTTGGGGCTTCATAGTTGTTGTGGGTTGAATGCTGCCCCTGAAAGATGTGTCTAAGTTCTAATTCCCAGTACCTCAGATGTGACCTTATTTGGAAATAGGGTTGGTGCAGGTAATTTAAGCCAAGGTCATACTGGAGTAGGGTAGGCTTTAATCCAATAAGACATGTTCATATAAGAAGAGAATAAGAGGCTGGGTGTGTTGGCTCATGCCTGTAATCCCAGCAATTTGGGAGGCCGAGGTGGGCAGATTACCTGAGGTCAGGAGTTCAACAACACCAGCCCGGCTAACATGGTGAAACCCTGTCTCTACTCAAAATAAAAAATTAGCTGGGCATGATGGTGAGTGCCTAATCCTAGCTACTTGGGAGGCTGAGGTGGGAGAATCGCTTGAACCTGGGAGGTGGAGGTTGCAGTGAGCTGAGATAATGCCATTGCACTCCAGCCTGGGTGATAGAGTGAAACTCCATCAGAAGATGCTGGGCGTGGTGGCTCACGCCTTTAATCCCAGCACTTTGGGAGGCCGAGGTGGGCGGGTCACCTGAGGTTGGGAGTTCGAGACAGCCTGACCAACCTGGAGAAACACTGTCTCTACTAAAAATACAAAATTAGCTAGGCATGGTGGCACATGCCTGTAATCCCAGCTACTCAGGAGGTTGAGGCAGGAGAATTGCTTGAACTCAGGAGGTGGAGGTTGTGCCAAGATTGTGCTATTGCACTCCAGCCTGGGCAACAAGAGTGAAATTCCAACTCAAAAAAAAAAAAAAAAGCCGGGCACGGTGGCTCACTCCTGTAATCCCAGCACTTTGGGAGGCTGAGGCACGCGGATCATGAGGTCAGGAGATCCAGACCATCGTGGCTAATGCGGTGAAACCTCGTCTCTACTAAAAATACAAAAAATTAGCCGGGAGAGGTGGCGGACGCCTGTAGTCCCAGCTATTTGGGAGACTGAGGCAGGAGAATGGCGTGAATCCAGGAGGCGGAGCTTGCAGTGAGCCGAGATTAGGCCACTGCACTCTAGCCTGGGCGACAGAGTGAGACTCCAACTCAAAAAAAAAAAAAAAAAACAGAAGAAGAGACGACACAGATGGGCACAGATGGGATAATGCTGTGTGACAAGGGAAGTGGAGATTGGAGGGATGCAGCTAAAAACTAGGGAACATTAAGGATTGCCGGCTACCACCAGAAGCTGGAAGAAGCAAGGAAGGATTCTCTCCTCCAGATTTTAGAAGGAACACAACCCTGCTGAGATTTGGATTTTGGATTTCTAGTCTCTAGAGCTGTGAGACAATAAATCTGTATCTGTTTTTTTAATGAGACAGGGTCTTGCTCTGTCACCCCGGCTGGAGTACAGAAGTATAATCCTAGCTCACTATAGCCTCAACCTCCCAGGCTGAAGGGATCCTCCCACTTCAGCCTCCCAAGTAGCTGGGACCACAAGTGCGCACCACCATGCCTGGTTAATTTTAAAATTTTGTGTACAGATAGCATTTCTCCATATTGCTCAGGCTGGTTTTGAACTCCTGGGCTCAAGTGTTCCACCTGCCTCTGCCTCCCAAAGTGCTGGCATACAGGTGTGAGCCACCGCACCCAGTCTGCTTGTTTCTTTTAATTGGGTTCTTCAAGGTGTCCCCTCCAAACAGTGACTGCTAGACCTGTCAGGTCGTCAGAAGTGTGTGGAAGGATTAATACTGATGCCCTTGTGTGGCCTTCGACTTACTGAATCAGGAACTCGGTTTAGGATCCAGTAATCTGTATTTTATTAAAAACAGACTCGGTGATCTTGACTGTGAGCTGAGTTTAGGGACCACTGCCCTCCATCTTCTAGTTCACAAATGATGTTGAGTCAAATTCATTCTGGAGAGGGGTGTAACTTGCTCTGTGTCCCCGGCATCTTCTCCAGGGGATGTCCTCCTACTCTTGGGCTCCTATGGCACCCACCGGACACCAAGGAGTTGGGACACTCTGTGGTTCAAGGCCAGCCTGGGGAAGATAGGGAGACTGTCTCTACAAAAAAATAAAAATAAAAAACATTAGGCTTGGTGGTGCTTGCCTGTAGCTCTAGCCACTTAGGAGGCTGAGGTGAAAGGATCCCTTGAGCCTAGGAGGCTGAGGCTGCAGTGAGCTGTGACGGTGCCACTGTACTCCAGCCTGGGTAACAGAGCGAGACCCTATCTCAAAAACAGTCTGGCTTCTTCGGTAGACCCTCAGCTCATGAGGGCCGGGACCATGTCTGATGGTGCTTTAGGGTCTCTGCATGCACTGGCTCAATGCCCAGTAAACACCCACATTGAATCATATGGCTGAGCTGGGGCTATGGGGTGGGGTCTGTGGGCAGTTCCTTTTCCAGAGCCTCTTCAGGGCTCAGGGCCATGTGTGGATCTGGGGCTGACCCATCGGAAGGAATTTCACCTCAGCCTCCCAGAGTGCTGGGATTACAGGCCTTAATCCCCGCACCCTGCCCTTTCATGTATTTTTAGGCTTCTATCCTGCTTCCTTCAAATCTCCCATCTTTTCCAAACTTAGGATCTCCAGGTCTTTCAGTGAGTCCCTCTGTGCCTTGGTTACTGGAATGTGTTCCTCTTTTGGAGAAAGTAAAAATAAACATTCCAGGTGGGAACACACACACACACACACACACACGCACACACACACACTTGAGCCAAAGCCAGAACGTGAGAGGGCACGGTGTGCAGATCCTTGAGGAGGGAATCCCAGAGAGGGAGCAGCATGTGCAAAGGCCCTGGGGTGGGGTGTGCTGGATATTTTCATGGGAGAGCAGAGGACCCTGTGACTGGAGTGGGAAGGGTAGGGTGAACAGCAGATGTGGAGAGCACGCAGACTCCAGATCTTACTGCCAGGGACATGGGGAAGCCAGTAGGGTTTGGGCCACGGAAACTTCTGAATCTTGTGTTTTGAAAGGAGCACTCAGCTGCTGGGTGCTGAATAGACTGGGTTGTATGTGTGTAATTCCAGCTCCATTCATTTCTCTCGAGCACTGAGCACACCTTCCTTTCTCTGTACTTCTTTGGAGGGGCAAGGAGGGGTGAAGTCTTGCTGGTTGTGTTTCCACGTATTCAACAAATGTTTATTGAATACCTCCTCGATGCTGGGCTCTGTTCTAAGCATGGGGGGCATAGATGTGAACTGGGTAGAGTCTGGCCCTGCTGGCAGGGAGCTCGGTCTGATGGTGGAGCCAGACAATAAACAAAGAGCATGTTATTTTATTTTATTTATTGAGACGAGGTCTCTGTTGCCCAAGCTAGTGTGTAATGGCTGATCTCTGCTCACTGCAACCTCTGCCTCCCGGGTTCAAGTGATTCTCCTGCCTCAGCTTCCCGAGTAGCTGAGATTAAAGGCGCCTGCCACCACGCCCGGCTGATTTTTTGTATTTTTGGTAGAGATGGAGTTTTACCATGTTGGCCAGGCTGGGTCTCGAACTCTGTACGTCAGGTGATCCACCCGCCTTGGCCTCCCAAAGTGCTGGGATTACAGGCATGAGTCACTGTGCCTGGCCCCCAAAGAGCATTTTAGAGAGCAATAGCGCTTGGAAGAAAATAAAACAGGTAGTGACCGGGCCAGCTCATTTCAGGCAGGTGCAGTCATGGCAGCTTCATGGAAGAGGTGACATCTGAGCCTTGACTGATACAAAGGTCTGCCTGAACCTACTGTGTGTGCTTTTTAGTCAAGTTCCCATTGACCTAGGAAGATTATACATCCAAATCCCAGGGGTTACCTCAGCCCTCCTGTTGGAACAGCTACAGTTTCACTTACCCTGTCCAAGGCATGCTAGTATCCAGGAAGGCAAGAGGGAATTGAGGCTGTGTGACACCTGGACCTAACACCTTTGAGGCAGTTATGAGACCGTGTTAGAAGATCCCATATGTTAAATCCTGCCTAGGTCAGTGACATGGAGCCGATGTTGGTTTTGGTTTCTTGAGACAGGGTCTTGCTGACAGGTGCTTGCTTGTTGCTGAGACTGGAGTGCCATGGTGCAATCTTGCTCACTGCAGCCTCGACCTCCTGGGCACAAGTGATCCTCCTGCCTCATCCTCCATATACCGCTACATCTGGGCTAATTTTGCTTATTTTTTGTAGATGAGATCTCACTAGGTTGCCCAGGCTGGTCTTCACCTCCTGGGCTCAAATCATCCTCCCTTGACCTCCCAAAATGTTGAGATTACAGGCATGAGGCACTGCACCCAACTCCATTAGGTTTTTAAAGCTTTTTGTAGAAAGTGATGCGAAAAGAAGGAAGTGGGTATTCCATGTTCTGGTACCTCTGGCTGCCAGAGGGAAGGAATGAGAGCTATTTCTTACCATCTTCCTGTGCTGTCTTTGGTAGTTCTCTCCCAGGGACAAGTCTTTCCCTCCGTATTCGATGCGATGGGATGCCTGTGGCCCTTGTGACGTGGGGATCAGCTGCTAGAGTAGGTCCGGCTGCACATCAGGACTCACACTACTTGTGGCTAGTGGTCCCCAAGGAACCTGCTTCCTTAGGGAAGAGGAGGATTTGATAGAACAGTGATGATCATCATTATCATCATCATACCATAATAGCTTCCATCAACAGAGAATTTACTATGTGTCAAGAGTTTTGCTTTTTGAAAAAAAAATTGTAGGGCCGGGTACAGTGGCTCAGGCCTGTAATCCCAGCACTTTGGGAGGCCAAGGCGGGCAGATCACGACGAGGTCAGTAGATCGAGACCATCCTGGCTGACACGGTGAAACCCCGTCTCTACTAAAAATGCAAAAAATCAGCGGGGCATAGTGGCGGGCGCCTGTAGTCCCAGCTACTCCAGAGGCTGAGGCAGGAGAATGGCATGAACCCGGGAGGCAGAGCTTGCAGTGAGCCGAGATCGCGCCACTGCGCTCCAGCCTGGGTGACAGAGCGAGACTCCATCTCAAAAAAAAAAAAGAAAAACAAAATTGTAGGTATTATTGACTGGACATGGTGGCTCACACCTGTAATCTCAGTTGGGAAGCTGAGGTGGAGTTCAGGCCTCCTCGCTTGAGCCTAGGAGTTCAAGACCAGCCTGGGCAACATAACAAGACCCCATCTCTACAAGAAATTAAAAAATTAGCTGGGCATGGTGGCACCTGCCTGTAGCCTCAGCTACTTCAGTGGCTGAGGTGGGAGGATGGCTTGAGCCCAAGAGTTGACACTACAGTGAGTTGTGATCATGCCACTGCATTCCAGCTTGTGTGACAGAGATCGACCGTCTCTAAAATAAATAAATGAAATAAAAATTAAAAATTCTAGGTATTATGTTCTCAGGGCTCCACATTCACAAGGAACCAGTGAAAAGTCCCTCTAGCTACTGCTCCAGCATCCTAGCTCCATTCTCTAGAGGCAACCACTGTTTCTGGTTCCTTGTGTCTCAGAGACATTTTATGAAAATGTAACAACATACGTATTTTTCTCTTTTTTTTTCCCACAAATGGTAGCATATGGTATATATTTTATACTATGGTTTTTTTTGGAGGGGACAGGGTCTCTCACTCTGTCACCCAGGCTGGCATGCAGTGGTGCAGTCTCTGCTCACTGCAGCCTCTGCCTGCCAGGCTTAAACGATCGTCTGACCTCAGCCTCCCAAGAAGCTGGGACTACAGGCAGGTGCCACCATGCCCAGCTAACTATTTTATGTTTTGTAGAGATGGGGTTTCTCCACGTTGCCCGGGCTGTTCTTGAACTCCTGAGCTCATGGCCTTCCAAAGTGCTGGGATTAAAGGCATGAACCACTGCGCACCCAGCCTACACGGGGTTTTTTTTTTTTTTGAGACGGAGTCTCGCTCTGTCGCCCGGGCTGGAGTGCAGTGGCCGGATCTCAGCTCACTGCAAGCTCCGCCTCCCAGGTTTACGCCATTCTCCTGCCTCAGCCTCCCGAGTAGCTGGGACTACAGGTGCCCACCACCTCGCCCGGCTAGTTTTTTGTATTTTTTTAGTAGAGACGGGGTTTCACCATGTTAGCCAGGATGGTCTCGATCTCCTGACCTAGTGATCCACCTGTCTCGGCCTCCCAAAGTGCTGGGATTACAGGCTTGAGCCACCGCGCCCGGCCCACCGTGCTTTTTTACTTAATGTATTTTTAAAAGTCATTTTAGGAGCTTTAAAAAAGTCAGTAATGGCCAGTCGCGGTGGCTCACACCTGTAATTATAGCACGTTGGGAGGTGGAGGCGGGCACATTGCCTGAGCTCGGGAGTTTGAGACCAGCCAGGGCAACGAGGAGAAATCCTGTCTCTACTAAAATACAAAAAGTTAGCCAGGCGTGGTGGCAGGTGCCTGTAGTCCCAGCTACTTGGGAGGCTGAGGCAGGAGAATCGCTGGAACCCGGAAGGTGGAGGTTGCAGTGAGCCAAAATCACACCACTGCCCTCCAGCCTGAGCAAAAGAGTGAGACTGTGTCTCAAAGAAAGCCCCCAAAAGCCCAGTAATAATAGGTTTTATTTATTGAGAGTTTACTATCTGCTAGGCATTGTGCCACTTTAAATAGTGAAGTATGTTGTAAACATGATCTATAGTGACATATATTATATAGTGATATGTACTATATAGGTCATATAGTGACACATGTGATGTACTGTGTATGCATACAGTGATAGATGTCATGTATGTGATGTCCACTGTAAACATGACATATAGTAGATAGTTTTGTTTATCAGGCGCTTAACTGACTGCTGTACCCTCTATGGGCGTTCTTCCATCTAGTTGGCCCATTGTCAATTCCTTGCTCTTCCATCCACTTTTCCTACACAAGACCCATCCCTAAGAAAAATATTTTAAAAAATTAGCCGTGTGGGTACGGTTGCTCACGCCTGTAATCACAGCACTTTGGGAGGCTGAGGCGGGTGGATCACTTGAGCCAGGAGTTCAAGACCAGCCCAAGCCACATGGCAAAACCCTGTCTCTACCAAAAATACAAAAATTAGCTGGGCATGGTGGTGAGCACCTGTAATCCCAGCTACTCAGGAGGCTGAGGCAGGAGGATTGCTTGAACCCAGGAGGCGAAGGTTGCAGTGAGCCAAGATGGTGCCCCTGGACTCCAGCCTGGGTGACAAAGCGAGACCCTGTCTCAAAAAAGAAAAAGGAAAAAAAAACAATGAGCTGAGTGTGATGGGGCATGACTACTATAGTGCCAGCCACTCAGGAGGCTGAGGTGGGAGGATCACTTGAGCCCAAGAGTTGGAGGCTGCAGTGAGTTATGATCACTGCACTGTATTCCAGCCTGGGTAACAGAGCAAGACTATCTCTAAAAATAAAAATCAAAAATAAATAAAAGAAAAAAGAGGTCTGGTGCCATGATGCCTGTAATCCCAGCACTTTGAGAGGCCAAGGTAGGTGGATCACCTGAGGTCAAGAGTTCGAGACCAGCCTGGCCAACATGGTGAAACCCATCTCTACTAAAAATACAAAAAAATTAGCTGGTCTGGTCTGGCATGGTGGCTCATGCTTGTAATCCCAGCACTTTGGGAGGCAAAGGTGGGCGAATCATGAGGTCAGGAATTTGAGACCAGCCTGACCAACATGGTGAAACCCCATCTCTACTACAAATACAAAAATTAGCTGGGTGTGGTGATGCACTCCTGTAATCCTAGCTACTCAGGAGGCTGAGGCAGAAGAGCTGCTTGAACCTGGGAGGCGGAGGTTGCAGTGAGCAGAGATTGTGCCACTGTACTCCAGCCTGGGTGACAGAGCGGGATTCTGTCTCAAAAAACAAACAGCAAAAAAAACCCAACAAATTAGTTGGGCATGGTGGCACACACCTGTAATCTTAGCTACTTAAGAAGCTGAGGCAGGAGAATCACTTGAACCAGGAGGTGGAGGTTGCACAGTCAGCCGAGATTGTGCCACTGTACTCCTGGGCGACAACAGCAAGACTCTGTCTCAAAAACAGAAAAGAAAAAAGAAAAAAAGAGACTGATAAAACAGAGTCTCACTGTGGCATCCAGACTGGCATTTCGTGATGTGATCACAGCTCACTGCAGCCTTGACCTCTTGGGCTCAAGTAATCTTCCTGCCTCAGCCTCCTGAGCACCTAGAACTACAGGTGTGCACTGTTACACCCACTAATTGATTTTTTGTGGAGATGGTGTCTCCCTGTGTTGCCCAGGTTGGTTTCAAACTCTTGAGCTCAAGGAATGTTCCTGCCCCGGCCTCCCCCAAGTGCTAGCATTACAAGTGTGAGCAATCACATCCAGCCACAATTTAGTGTTTTGTGAAACCATCACCACAGCCAACATAATGGACACACCCGTCGCCCCGAAATATAGTTCCCTTGTGTTCTTTGATCATCCTTCCTTCCACCCCTCCTCCCAAGTCTGCCCCCAGCCAACTACTGACCTGCTTCCTGCCACTTTGGATTCATTTGCCTTCGTAGAATTGTACATAGACAGAAGCATACAGAAAAAGAGACAATGCATTATTTTTATTTGTCTGGCTGCTTTCATTCAGCACAATGCAGTTGAGATCTCCATGTTGTTGCTTGTATCTGAAGTTCGGTCTTTTTATTGGCAAGCACTACCCCATTGTACAGCTATGCAGCTATGCCACAATTTGTTTATCTAATCCCCAGTTGATGGACATTTGGGTTGTCTCCAGTTCTCCAGTTGTTGTCTTTTACAAATACAGCTGCTGAGAATTCCTGTGTGCATCTCTGTGTAGACATGTGCTTTCTCCTTCTTCTTCTTTCTTCTTTCTTCTTTCTTCTTCTTCTTCTTCTCTCCTTCTCTCCTTCTCCTTCTCCTTCTCCTTCTCCTTCTCCCTTTCTTCCTTTCTTCTTCCTCTTCTTCCTCTTCTTTTTTTTTTTT
>NW_012114666.1:2217239-2219505 GCF_000951035.1 Colobus angolensis palliatus | reverse complement strand
CCGCCTGCCTTAGCCTCCCAAAGTGCTGGGATTACAGGTGTGAGCCACCACGCCCAGCCTTTTTTTTTTTTTCTTTTTGAGACAGGGTTTCCCTTTGCCACCCAGGCTGAAATGCAGTGACGTGATCCTGGCTCACTGCAGCCTCTCCCTCCTGGGCTCAAGCAATCCTCCCACCTCAGCTCCCAAGTAGCTGGGACCACAGGTGCGCACCACCATGCCTGGCTAATTTTTTATTTTTATTTGTATAGAGACTGGGTCTCGCTGTGTTGCCCAGGCTGGTCTTGAACTCCTGGTCTCAAGTGATCCTTCTAACTCAGCCTCCCAAAGCACTGAGATTACAGGAGTAAGCCACCACGCCCGGCATTCTTTCCTCTCTTCTGGGGAAATACCTCACAGAGTGGGATGTCTGAGTCAAATGTTCTGTGGTTGGCATTTTTATCTCCCGCCTTTTTTTTCCACCCAGGGAGCTTGGGTTGTGGATGGGGAAATAGAAAAGGAATAGTTGGGTTACTGTCTTTCCCCACGGTCTGAAAATCATCTTGTTACGTTGGGGATTTTGATGTGGTACTGGATCCTGGGAACCAGCCTCTCCCTTTTTCTTGTTCCTTCTCTTCTCACCCCTTGCCAGGTTGAGGTTGATGAGAATCAACTTTCACTTTGGCATCAAAGAAAACCCGGCTTGGGGTTAAGTCCTGGCTCTGTCACTTGACAGCTTCATGACTAGGTGAGTCTGCACCTCTCACTGCTGCACATTTATCTCTGCTTATTTTTTTTTTCTGAGTTTATAAATAACGTGGTACCTACCTACCTTGCAAAGTTTTTTTTTTTTGTTTGTTTGTTTTGAGACAGAGTCTCTCTCTGTCACCCAGGCTAGGGTGTAGTGGCGCAATCTCGGAAGTTCAGTGGTGCGATCTCAGCTCACTGCAATCTCCATCTTCTGGGTTCAAGTGATTCTCATGCCTCAGCCTCGTGAGTAGCTGGGACTACAGGCACCCGCCACCATGCCCAGCTAATTTTTGTATTTTTAGTAGAGAAGGGGATTTCACCATGTTGGTCAGGCCAGTCTCAAACTCCCGACCTCAGTGATCCATCTGCCTCGGCCTCCCAAAGTGCTGGCATTACCGCACCTGGCCCCTTGCAAAGTTATTGAGAGGATCAAATAATAAGAGGGCAGAAAGGGGAGACGGTGTGGTATCTGAGGAAGAAGACAAAAGGAATCGAATAAAAGCAGAAGGATTTGTTTTAGGCAGAACAATGATAAGAATTGCTCCTTGGTTGATGGAGAGGTGGGTCACAATCTGCATCGCCCTTGGCACCCTTGGAAACTTAGGCAGGTCTGCCATTTTCTATCAGTCGGGTCTGCGAGGACCACCTGCTGGTCCTTGGGGGGCTCATGAGAGTGAGATGGAGAAGGCGAAAGGGCCCAGCACACTTGAATATTGGGTGGCCTCTGTGTGTGGCTTTCAGTCGCCATCAGTCTGTGGCTCCCTCATTTGGACCTCTGGAGAGCCCGTATTGGAGGCATCAGCCTGTGCTGCTGGCCCCACAACCAGACCACACTGAGTGCAGCTGTCTCCTGCTCCCCACACACACCCATCGTCTTCCTCTACGTCACTGGCATCTCCCGTCTGGCCATGTCCCCTGAGTGTATGCGGCCTTTCCCATTAGGCAGCCTGAGGGATCCTGTTGAAATGGAACCAGGATTTGTCACGCCACTGCCTAACACTATGCAATCATGTCTCATTCTGCTCGGAAGAAAGTTCTAGTCGCCTTACCTGGCCTACTTACAAGTGGTCCCCTGTCCATTCCATGCCAGCCATGCATCTTGCTGCCAATTGTGGAATCACGCCTGGTCCTGTCTCCAAATCTTGCATCTGCTGTCCCTCTGCCTCAAAGATTCTTTCTGGAAGTCCCTGTGCCTAACTCCTCACGCAACTCTGAGCTGAACGCACCCCCTCAGAGACCCTGCAGGCTACAGCAGCTCCCAAGTCACTTTCTCCTATCTTCACTGCAGAGACCAGGATCTGGAATGGTCTGCCTCAGCTTTTGATGTTTGCAAGGGCTGTTCCTGGACTAGAGTGTAAGCTCCATGTGGGGTGCCCTGTGTCACCAGCATGTCAACAAGATCCAGAATCAAGGGTGGCAAGCTATTCTTGTAAAGGGCCAGATGGTAAATATTTGAGACTTTGGGGCGGGTGTGGTGGCTCACGCCTGTAATCCCAGCACTTTGGGAGGCTGAGGCAGGAGAATGGCATGAACCCGGGAG
>NW_012114666.1:2214008-2216768 GCF_000951035.1 Colobus angolensis palliatus | reverse complement strand
TGGGTGACAGAGTGAGAGTCTGTCTCAAAAAAAAAAAAATATGTATATATATATATACACACACATACACACATGCAGCCTTTACAGGCCAGGTGGTCTAGTGCAACCTCAGACCATGTACAAAAAAATGGCATGGCCGTGTCCAGTAAAACTTTATCCACAGATGCTAAGAATGTAAATTTCACATAATTTTCACTTGTCATAAAATATTCTTTCAATGTTTTTTCAACCATTAAAAAATGTATCACACCTTTAAATCCCAGCACTTTGAGAGGCCAAGGTAGGACGATCACTTGAACCCAGGAGGTCGAGACCAGCCTGGGCAACATAGTAAGACCTCATCTACAAAAAAATAAACAAAATAAGCTGGATATAGTGGTGCATGCCTATAGTCTCAGCTACTTTGGAGGCTGAGGAGGAAGGATCACTTGAGCTGAGGAGTGTGGGGCTGGAGTAAACTATGATCATGCCACTGCACTCCAGCCTGAGCAACAAAGTGAGACCCTGACTTTTAAAAAAAGGAAAAAACAAGAGTAAAAACCATTCTCAGCTTGTGAGCTGTGCAAAAACAGGTGATGGGCCAAACGAGGTTTGCTAACCCCTGCCCTGAGTTACTACTGGTTAATGAGACAATAAAAAACCTGCCCCATGGTGAGATCACAGGTTAAAAACATTTTTGGTGGGGATCGAGGAATATTTGAATCTCCGTAGAGTGTGCTGTGAAAATAACTTGCACAGTCTCATCCACAGACAGGTGGCGGATCAAGTTTTCTGGCCCCTGGCCTGGAGCACTACTTGGCACATAGCGGTTGTTAAGTAATTAGTAAAACAGTTGCAAGAATAAATGAAATTTGAGCATCATAGGAAATGTGAGTCCCATTTTAGGTGCAAATGCAAAAGCTTACAGCTGCAAAGGGACTTAGGATCTTGAACATTCCCAAGTCAGACACGGCTGAGTTTGAGGGATGAGGCTGAGAGCTCATCTGCCTCTCCAGGCAGCTGGGCTGGCTGGTTGAGGTGGGACTCAGTCACTTCCTGGCTGTGTGACCTCAAGCAAGTTTCTTCACTTTTCTGAGCCAATTGCCTCCTGTCTAAACTGAGGATCTTAGTCATCCCCCTGTGAGGATGTTGGGACAACAGATGAGATGGTGGTGGCTACAGAGCTTGCAGCATCTGGCTGGCTGCTGGTGGGTGCTGTGCACATAGCAGCTGCTAGAATTATTAACCCCTCTCTTGCCAGAAGGATTTGCAAGGTGTCAGGGGAAATTTTGTGCCTTAAATGGCTCAGGAAACTGGCAGCTGGGCTGAGAGCTGGCCTTGCTCTTATTTAGTGCCAATGCCCTGCCCACCTCTCCGGCGTCTGTCCTGAGTTAGGGGACCTCACCAGCATCCTCTCTACCCATAGCTGCAGTTTACTCTGATGCACTGGGATCAGCTCCAGACTGCGAGTTCCCCCTGCCTCCCTCAGCCCTGTAATGACATGGTCGGAGGCCATTATTTTACAGAAAACTTAGAACTTACAGAGTCTTTTACAAGACCAAATTGATGCCCAACTGAAGGATCCTGTAGGTGCTAAGGTTTCAGATCTAGGACTCACCTTCTAAGCCTTCATTAAGTTTTCATTAATAATCACTTGGCAAGGGCTTGTTTTAGGGCATCCAGGCTTCTAGGCTGATCAGTGGAAGAGCAGACAAGCATCCAAGAAGCTCCCCAGACCTTCCTCCTAGTCAGGGAAGCTGAAGACATCAGGCAGGGGGGAAGTTTCTAGCATGCTAAGTACCGCGATGCAAATAAAATGAGGACTTGCAATGGGGAGGTGGTGGCGAAAGAGATGGCAGGGAGTCCCTTAGTAAGAGTGGTCAGGGAAGGCTTCTCAAAAGAGGGGGCATTTTTTTAAGCCCTGAATAATGGGAGTGAGCCAACCACAAGTGGCCTGGGTGGAAAGATGCTCAGGAAGAGAGACGAGGAATAGAGATTAGTGATGGCAAGGCATGAGAGGTGGGGAAGCGCAGGGGACACGATGTGCTCGGAGTCAGCGCATGAGGCTTGGATTTTATTCCAGTTGCCGTTTGGTTTTAGGCAAGGAAAAAATAAAATCTAACTTGGCTTTTAAACAGACAGTTCCAGTTCCCTCTGCTGTGGGAGAAATAGGTTAATGTGGATGCAGGGAGGCCAGTTACCAGACTCCAGCAGTGATCCAGGGAGGTGGGGGTGCAGGTTGGAGTGGCAGAGGGGAGTTGGGGAACCGGGTGCCAGCATATTTTGCTGACGGACCTGATGGAACTTGCTGCTGGGTGGACGGGAGATACCTCTAGCACTTTTCAATCGGTTGTAAACTATATATAGCAGCTTCTGGCACTCGGCAGTTCTCCTGGGTCTTGGTGATGACAGGGAGAGCTGCCAATTTATGTTCTTTCAGTCAGAATGGCTAGCCAGCCTCCTGGGTCAAATGCCTTGGAGGAGGATACCGTGGGGCCGATGGATTTCTTCCAAAATGAAGATGGCGATAATGGCAGCAAGGAACTGTGTCATTACTCTGTTCACAGGCCCCAGTCCTCTTCCCACCAATTCACCTCTTTCTCTTCCATCTCCCCTTGGGAGAAGGGTGGGGGTTGGGGGGTGGGGGCAGTTTACCCACAGCTTGACCCAATGGTTCCTATTTCATGAACATGAGGGCTTTGAGAGAGGGTGGAATTTCTCCCTAGATGACATTTGGCAGTGTCATAACTTTGGGGGGGGGGTGGGGCTTGGGGGCTGCAA
>NW_012114666.1:2211823-2213383 GCF_000951035.1 Colobus angolensis palliatus | reverse complement strand
GCCTTGGCCTCCCAAAGTGCTGGGATTACAGGCACGAGCCACTGCGCCCAGTCTTTTTTTTTTTTTTTTGAGATGGAGTCTTAGTCTGTTGCTCAGGCTGGAGTGCAGTGGCATGATCTCTACTCACTGCAACCTCTACCTCCTGGGTTCAAGCAATTCTCCTATCTCAGCCTCCCGAGTATCTGGGATTATAGTCACCTGCCACCACGCCTGGCTAATTTTTGTATTTTTAGTAGAGATGGGGTTTCGCCATGTTGGCCAGGCCAGTCTTGAACTCCTGACCTGAGGTGATCCACCCGCCTCGGCCTCCTGAAGTGTTAAGATTACAGGTGTGAGTCACTGTGCCTGGCCCCATGAACAGAATTGATTTTGCGTGGTGGATTATCACATCACTTTTTACTGATATTATTTTATATAGTCTAAGAATTTAAAAAACAAATACATGTTACTTTAATAATTAAAACAAGAATTCACGTAATGTTTATATAATGGATAAAGGTAGCCTGTGCAAAGATTCAGGGAGAGGAGAACAGCTGCACCCTGATGCAATTTTTTTTTTCTTTGAGACAGAGTCTTGCTCTGTCACCCAGGCTGGAGTATAGTGGCATCATCTCGGCTCACTGCAAGCTCCGCCTCCCAGGTTCACACCATTCCCCTGCCTCAGCCTCCCGAGTGGCTGGAACTACAGGTGTCCACCACACCTGGCTAATTTTTGTATTTTTAGTAGAGATGGGGTTTCATCATGTTAGCCAAGCTGGTCTCAAACTCCTGACCTCAGGTAATCTGTTCGCCTTAGCCTCCCAAAGTGCTGGGATTACAGGTGTGAGCCACCATGTGGGCTGCAATTGTTTTCTAAGTTTGGAGTTGGTGCTGTGGTTTCTCACCTGAGGCAATTTTCCATTGGGTTTTTCAGCTTGATTTCCATCTGATCAATGTTGCAGTAGATTCAGGTAAACTTGCAGAAGTTCCTGTATTTCTTCCCTTTACTTTTTCAACTGGGAGATAGAAGGAGAAACGGAGGGGCCTTGTGAGGTGAAGGGTGTCCTTATACAGGTGTGACAGCCCCTGGCCCGGGGCCCCCTCCTATCCCTGCTCTTGTCCTCAGCCCACTTGGAGGGAACTGCCCCTTCCCCACAGCATCCACCGCACTCTGAGCCATGGGGGTCTTCACTCTCTCCTGTTTCTTTTCTTCTTTGGCCCAGGAATACTAATTTTCTGCAAGCAGAAGACACTATTCTACTGCTAATATCCATGAGTAGTCTTCTCCCACAAGACAGAAAAAAATTTAATGGTGGAGGGCACCAACCGTTTAAGAAAATCTTCAGGAAGGCAGAATTTTCTCGACTCTTTCTTTTTAATTATTGTTTTATCTATTTGTTGATGCTAACTAATTCTAGTCAATGACAGAATGATTTAAGGTGTCACAATATCATTTTAATTGTTTTACTTTTTAAAATGTTTATTATTTTTTTTTAAAGACAGTCTTGCTCTGTCACCCAGGCTGGAGTGCAGTGTGGTGCAATCTCGGCTCACTGCAACCTCCGCTTCTCGGGTTCAAGT
>NW_012114666.1:2210003-2211367 GCF_000951035.1 Colobus angolensis palliatus | reverse complement strand
CACAGTGAAACCCCGTCTCTACTAAAAAATAAAAAAATACAAAAAATTAACCAGGCATGCTGGTGCATGCCTGTAATCCCAGCTACTCAGAAGGCTGAGGCAGGAGAAATGTTTGAATCTGGGAGGCGGAGGTTGCAGTGAGCCGAGATCATGCCACTGCACTCCAGCCTGGGCAACAGAGTGAGACTCAGTCTCAAAAAAATAAAAAAGTACTGCAGGTAACATGCCTGTTTCTTCTTAGAATATCTTTAAGGAGGCTAGACAAGCACCCACTAAGAGGTTACCGCTGGGGCGGGGACTGTGGGACTGAGACTGGGGCGGAGGGTCGTGGATGACACGGAGGCTGACCTTTCACTTTGTCTCTTTTACTTTTTTAAATTAGATTTATTTTTTTTTTACATATTTTGAGATGGAGTCTCACTGTGTTGCCCAGGCTGGCCTCAAACTCCTGGGTTCAAGCAATCCTCCCACCTTGGCCTCCCAAAGTGCTGGGATGACACACGGGAGTCACCGTGCCTGGACTCACTGTGTATCATTTCATCCAGTTTGAAGGTTTTAACTCGTGTGTGGTCAAAATGAAACCTACTTTCAAACTTAGAGAAACTAGGTAGAGTTAAAACACTAAAAAACAACAATCAGTGCTATTATAAGAGAATCTACAGAAGAACAGAAAACATACCTGCCTTATGTCATTTAATTCTCGCAGTAACCCTATTTTAGCCCATTTTACAGATGTGGCGCTGGAGGCTTGGCCAGAGGTCAGCGAGTTGTCGAAGCTCACCTAGCTGGTGTAGGGCAGAGTCAGCTTCAAGAGTAAACCTGGCTACTTCCAGGGGTCATGCTTAAACAGTGAGCTCAGTGCCAGCCATAAGCTATGATGCCAGCCATAAGCTATGGTGCCCTCGAATGGAAGAGCTTATATTCTTGAGCACTTGGCATGTGCCAGCCACTGTTGTAGACATTTTTTTTTTTTTTTCTGAGACGGTTGTGCTCTGTCACACAGGCCAGAGTGCAGTGGTGTGATCTCGGCTCACTGCAACCTGTGCCTTCTGGGTTCAAGCAATTCCATGCCTCAGCCTCCCAAGTAGCTGGGATTACAGGTGCCTGCCACCACGCCTGGCTAATTTTTGTATTTTCAGTAGAGATGCAGTTTCACCATCTTGGCCAGGCTGGTCTTGAACTCCCGACCTCATGATATGCCTGCCTTGGCCTCCCAAAGTGCTGGGATTACAGGTGTGAGCCACCGCGCCTGGCCAAATGAATCTTTTTAAGAAAAAAGGTTTTAAAATTTATTAATTTTGTATTTATTAATGTTTTTAGACAGAGTCTTGCTCTGTCACCCAGGCTGGGCGACAGAGTGAGAC
>NW_012114666.1:2197657-2209029 GCF_000951035.1 Colobus angolensis palliatus | reverse complement strand
CCAGCTCCTCGAGAGGCTGAGGCAGAGAATTGCTTGAACCTGGTAGGCAGAGGTTACAGTGAGCTGAGATTGCAACACTGCACTCCAGCCTGGGTGACAGAGCAAAACTCTATCTCAATAAATAATAAATAAATAAATAGATAAATGAATAAAAGGAACTGCTTATTCAGGTGGCTTCACGGAGTATCTTATGGGTGGACCCCTAGAAGCCAAATTGCAATTCACTTTGGTGAATGAACCCTACTGTGTTGCCCTCATCCCAGGGCCCTGTTTCACACTCCGGTGTGCATGAATGGGCCTGCTGAAAGTGCTGCTTGCTTTCTTTTTTAGAGACAGAGTCTGTTACCCAGCCAAGAGTGGAGTGCAGCCTGGACCACCCAGGCTCAAGTGATTCCCCCACCTCAGCCTCCCAAGTAGCTGGGACCACAGGCATGCACCACCACGCCTAGCTAATTTTTTTATTTTTTATTTTTTTTGTAGAGATGGGGTCTTGCTGTGTTGCCCAGGCCGATCTTGACCTCCTGGGCTCAAGTGATCTGCTTAGCTCAGCCTCCCAAAGTGTTGGGATTACAGGTGTGAGCCGCCGTGCCTGGCTGAGCTGCTGCTTTCCACAGGTGTTCAGGGAGTCCTCTCCAGGAAACAACACCTGGGCTGGTGGCTGAGCAGAGCCCTTGGTGCAGAGCTGGTGACAGAAGGGCTATCAAGGACAAGTTCAGGGAGCAGAAGGCCTGGAGGCTGGAGGAAGAGTAGACTGGGATGGGGCTGGAGGGAGTTGGAGGCTGCTGGGTCCTAGAACGGAATTGAAACCCTACTCTTGATATTGTAGGAAGCTGTTGCAGAGTTACAAGCAGGGAGAGACATGACTGGTGTTCATATTTATTTACGTGTTATTTTTATTTCTTTTGAGATGGAGTCTCACTCTGTCACCTAGGCTGGAGTGCAGTGGCGCAATCTCGGCTCACTGCAACCTCTGCCTCCCAGGTTCAAGCAATTTTTGTGCCTCAGCCTTCCAAGTAGCTGGGATTACAGGCTCGCGCCACCATACGCGGCTAATTTTTGTATTTTTAGTAGAGACGGGGTTTCGCCATGTTGGCCAGGCTGGTCTGGAACTCCTGATGTCAGGAGATCTGCCCACCTCAGTCTCCCAAAGTGCTAGGATTACAGGCGTGAGCCACCACGCCTGGCCATGGCTTTCATTTTAAAAAACCACTTTGCATGAAGAATGAACCACTTTGGGTAAGAGTGGAAGCCGGGAGCCTGGTAGGAAGCAAGCCACACAAGCGCTGAGGCAAGAGATGGTGGCTCACCGGCTGGTAGGAGCCATGATGGAGGGCCGGAAGGACTTGGGAAGTATTTTGAAGGCGGAACTGACAGAACTTGCTGATGAGTTGGATGGGCTCAGGAGCAGGGTGAGGAATCAAGAGGGGATGGTGTAAAACTCCCAGGACTGGGCCTCAGCAAAGTTTACCAAGTTAGAGAAGGCTCAATAAACCAGCTGTGTGCAAGTAAGACCACGCAGGGAGGCCTAGCGAAGGACATTTCCATGGGAGCTGCTCTTGGTGTCATTTCGATGGGCTTCAAGTTGTTTAGGTAGGGTTCTGTGGCTGGTGCTTCCCTGGAGGTGGCCTGTTTTGGAGCTCCAAAGCCCATGATGGATGGGCTTTGTGGTGGCTCTGAAGCCTGGGACCTCCACTTGCCCCTGACACACCAGGGCCGGGGATGGGGGAAGCTGCATTGTGGGTGGGGCTGGCATTGTCTAGCTCACAATCAAAATTCCTCAAGCCAAAGTAACCAGAGGAGGTAGGACAGGGCTGTGCCTAAGGGAGAGGCTCATTAGAGCTTTATTGACTGTCAACATTGATAGGAAACTTGGAGGTCATTGGCCAAGCAGTTGATTTGGGGGAAAAAAAGTTTAAATGGCAAATTATGCCATTTAAATAATTATTTAAAAGGATTAAAATAACAACAGATTTTATTTTATTTTATTTTATTTTATTTTATTTTATTTTTGAGACGGAGTCTTACTCTGTTGCCCAGGCTGGAGTGCAGTGGCGCAATCTTGGCTCACTGCAACCTCCACCTCCTGGGTTCAAGTGATTCTCCTGCCTCAGCCTCTTGAGTAGCTGGGATTACAGGCATGCACCACCATGCCCGGCTAATTTTTATAATTTTAGTAGAGACAGAGTTTCACCATATTGTCCAGGCTGGTCTCGAACTCCTGACCTCAGGTGATCCACCCACCTCGGCTTCTCAGAGTGCTAGGATTATAGGCGTGAACCACTGCTCCCAGCCCAGATATTGTGTATTAAGCACTTAGTATGCACCAGGGTCCAGGCCAAATGTTTTATATCCATTATTACTTTTTCTTTATTATTTTTTGAGACCGAGTCTCACTCTGTTGCCCAGGCTAGAGTGCCATGGAGTGATCTCAGCTCACTACAACCTTTGCCTCTTGGGTTCAAGTGATTCTCCTGCCTCAGCCTCCTGAGTAGCTGGGGTTACAGGTGCCTGCCACCACACCTGGCTAATTTTTGTATTTTTAGTAGAGATGGGGTTTCTTTGTGTTGGCCAGACTGGTCTTGAACTCCTGACCTCAAGTTATCCGCCTGCCTCAGCCTCCCAAAGTGTTGGGATTACAGGCATGAGCCACCGTGCCCGACCATTATTACATTTTAATCCTCCAAATAGGCCTCCCAGGAAGTACTGTCGTCATCCATCTAGTAACTGCAGTTCAGAGCCCCACGGTTCCCTGGCTGCGATGGGGTCCCAACTGACCCTGGAAATGGAATTGGAGCCCCCAGGGAGTTTACAAAAGTGAGACCCAACCAGAGGGAGTCACTGTGTAACCAAGACACTAAAGACGAATTGAGAATCAGGCATGCCGGGTGCGGTGGCTCACGCCTATAATCCCAGCACTGTGGGAGGCCGAGGCGGGTGGATCACGAGGTCAGGAGATCGAGACCAGCCTGGCCAACATGGTGAAACCCCATCTCTACTAAAAATATAAAAATTAGCTGGGCGTGGTGGCGTGTGCCTGTAATTCCAGCTCCTCGAGAGGCTGAGGCAGAGAATTGCTTGAACCCGGGAGGCAGAGGTTGCAGTGAGCTGAGATCATGCCACTGGACTTTAGCCTGGCGACAGAGCAAGACTCTGTGTCACAAAAAAAGAAAAAAAAAAAATCTTAGACGTGTCATTGTTGGCCCAAGAGGGTGTGCGCATCTCTAAGGTTTTTCATCACCCCAGACAGCATGTTGGCCCCCAGAGACACTGACCTGAGAACCCCTTCCAGCAGCCCCACACAAGGGCTGGGTCTCCAGCTCTTGCCAAGTTAGATTAATATATTCTTAATTTTTTTCTAAATCCTTTAAAATTTTAGTTTAATTTAATTTAAACTTTTTTTGAGACAGAGTCTCCCTCTGTTGCCTAGGCTGGAGTGCAGTGGCGTGAACTCAGCTCACTGCAACCTCTACCTCCAGGGCTCAGGTGATCCTCCCACCTTAGCCTCCCAAGTAGCTGGGACTGCCGTTGTGCAATACCATGCCTGGCTAATTTTTTTGTAGAGATGGGGTTTCATCATGTTGCCCCGGGTGGTCTTAAACTCCTGGGCTCAAGCAATCCACCCCCCTGGGCATCCTAAAGTGCTGGGATTACAGCCATGAGCCACCGCAGCTGGCTAGTATTCTGTTTTGGTTTTTGTTTTGAGACAGAGTCTCACTCTGTCCCCCAGGCTGGTGTGCAGTGCTGCAATCTCAGCTCTCTGCAACCTCTGCCTCCTGGGTTCAAGTGATGCTCCTGCCTCAGCCTCCCAAATAACTGGGACTACAGGCATGCATCACCACATCCGGCTCATTTTTTTTTTTTGTATTTTTAGTAGAGATGGGGTTTCACCATGTTAGTCAGGCTGGTCTCGAACTCCTGACCTTAAATGATCCACCTGCCTCGGCCTCCCAAAGTGCTGGGAATACAGATGTGAGCCACCACGCCTGGCCTCTGGCTAGTATTCTGCATTCTTGACAGTCTGATAGATGGAAAAATATCCCTATGGCAATGAATACACGTTTTAAAAACATATTGTATGTCGCTGGGTACTCTTGCCCTCTCCCCAGCTATCTTTATTGGTGGGCTTCAGGCTCTGGGCACCCTCTGTTTTGTTTTCTGGCATAAGTACATTCATGTAGTCATTCAACACGTGTTTAAACTGTGTGTTCGCTTCAGCAGCACATATTCTAAAATGGGAACCATACAGAGAACAGCATGCTCCCTGCGCAAGCATGACATGCACATTCATGAACCGTTCCATGTATTTTTAAAATTTAATATATTAAAAAATGTAAAACTCAATAGAGTGTCCGTTGTGTGCCAGACACTGTTCTGGGTGCTGAGGACACAGCAGAAAGAGATTTGCCCTCAGGCGGTTCATCCTGGTGAGGACCTAGACAGCTCACACCACGGATGTGTAAAATGCACTGAGTGTTCCCGGGGTGAGAAGTGCTTTGGAGAAAACATTAAAAGGGGCAGGAATGGGCATTTCTGGGGCTTTGGAAAGTTTCATGGAGGGGAGGGGAAAGAGCCAGTTTAGAAGAAACAGAAGTCTAGGAAAAAGCTACCAAGTGCAAAGGCCTGGAGAGGGGGACCGTGCCCAACAGATTGGAGGAACAGCTGGGACAGCAGAGGCTGCAAAGCAGGGACTGGGAGGACTGTGGGACCTCGTGGCCCCTCGGAAGAAGTCTGCCTTTTGCTCCAGATGAGGTGGGGACCTTTGAGGGTTGACACAGCAGGGATGAGACCTGATATTTTCACTGATATTTTCACCAGGATCACTTTGGCTACTGTCTTGTATATTGATTGTAGGGGGTCAAGGTCAGAAACTGAAGACGGTTGGAGGCTAGAGAAATCGTCAAACAAAAGATGCTGGTGAGTTGGTGTGCTGGGTTCAATAGTTTTTCTCCCAAATTCATGTCCACCTGGGATCTCAGAATGTGACCTCGTTTGGTCTTAGAGTCTTTGCAGATGTAGTTAAAGATCTCGAGAAGAAATTATCCTGGATTTAGGACCCACCCTAAATGACTGATATCCTCATGAAAAGGGGAAGCCACAGGAAGACACACAGAGAGAGGGGATGTGAAGACGGAGGCAGAGATGGCCAGGAACACCGGGAAGCACCAGAAGTCGGAAGAAGCCAGGAGGGGCCCTCCCCTGGAGCCTTCAGAAGGAAGGTGGCCCTGCCCACACCTTTATTTAGACCTCTAACCTCCAGAACCCTGGGAGAAAAAAGTTCTGTTGTTTTAAGCCATCAGTTTTGGACAATTTGTTATAGCAGCCCTGAGAAAGGAATACAGTTGTGCCAACACAAGAGTAGAGGAGAAGGTGAAAATTGGTCAGAGTTGGGATATATTTTGTAGGTAAAGCCAAGAAGATTTGCTGAAAAATAGGAACGAGAGAACAAGAAGTGTCCAGGCTGACTCCAGGGTTTTTGCTCTGGGCATCTGGCAGGCTGACTGGGTATCAGAAGGGCTGTTTGGGACTGGACATGGTGGCTCACGCCTATAATCCCAGGACTTTGGGAAGCTGAGGCTAGAGTTTGAGCTCAGGAGTTTGAGACCAGCCTAGACAACACAGGCTCTACAAATAATACAAAAATTAGCCAGGCATGGTGGTGTGCGCCTGTAGTCTCAGCTACTTGGGAGTCTCAGGTGGGAGGATCCCTTGAGCCCAGGAAGTCGAGGCTGCAGTGAGCCGTGATCGAGCTACTGCACTCTAGCCTGGGCAACAGAGTGAAAGCCTGTCTCAAAAACAAAACACAAAAAGCAAACAACAATGACAAAAGGGCTGTTTATGAAAGAAGAGAACATGCTCCCCTTTGGATAAATTAAATCTAAGTTGCCTGTTAGACATCTAAGTGGAAGGCAGCTGTGCATACATTTTGTTTGCTTCAAGACATGTCTTAATATCTTTCCATGTCAACCCACAAAGAAATGCCTCATTTTTTTGTTGTTGCTGTGTATTTCGTTATATGCATAAACCATCTTTTTTTTTTCTTTTTGAGATGGAGTTTCACTCTTATTGCCCAGGCTGGAATACAGTGGCATGACCTCAGCTCACAGAAACCTCCACCTCTCAAGTTCAAGCAATTCTCCTGCCTCAGCCTCCCAAGTAGCTGGTATGACAGGCACCCACCACCATGCCCAGCTAATTTTTTTTTGTATTTTTATTAGTGACAGGGTTTCACTGTGTTGGCCAGGCTGGTCTTGAACTCGACCTCAGGTGATCCATCCGCCTCCACCTCCCAAAGTGCTGGGATTACAGGCGTGAGCCACCATGCCTGGCCGAACCGTCTTATTTAACCAGAATTGGACATGTTTCCAAATGCTTAGCTGGAGAGTCTGTCTATGACAGTTTGTTCTTCCATTGAAATCAGTACTCACTAATTTTTCTTTTTTTTGAGATGGGGTCTCATTCTGGGTCACCCAGGCTGGAGTGCAGTGACACTATTAGCACTGTAGCCTCAACCTGCTGGGCTCAAATGATCCTCCTGCCTTAGCTTCTTGAGTAGCTGGGACCACAGGCACACACCACCCACCATTCCCTGCTAATTGGTTTTTTATTTTTTGTAGAGATAGGGTCTGGCTATGTTGCCCAGGCTGTTCTCAAACTCCTGAGCTCAAGCAATCTTCCTGCCTCTGCCTTCCAAAGTGCTGGGATTACAGGTGTGAGCCACCGCACCCAGCCAGTGCTTACTAATTTTTGAGTACTTGTCGTGTGCCTGTTCCTGAGAGGAATGGCCTCACAAGGGAGATGGTTTGGTGTAGTGGCCACAGTATTCCAGTTTCAGACCATCACCTATGAAACAGGGCTGTGGCCAGGCACAGTGGCTCACACCTGTAATCCCACCACTTTGGGAGGCTGAGGAGGGTGAATCACCTGAGGTTAGGAGTTCGAGACCAGCCTGGCCAACATGGCAAAAACCTGTCTCTACTAAAAGTACAAAAATCAGCCGGGTGTGGTGGCACACGCCTGTAATCCCAGCCACTCAGGAGGCTAAGGCAGGAGAATCTCTTGAACCCAGGAAATGGAGGTTGCAGTGAGCCAAGATTGCACCACTGCACTCCAACCTGGGCGAAAGAGTGAGACTCTGTCTCAATAAATAAATAAATATAAAGAAAAATAAAAATACAAAATTGGCCAGGTGTGGTGGTGCAGGCCTATAATCCCAGCTACTTGGGAGGCTGAGGCAGGAGAATCGCTTGAATTCAGGAGATGGAGGTTGCAGTGAGCCAAGATTGTGCCGCTGTACTCCAGCCTGGGTGAAAGAGTGAGACTCCATCTCAATAAATAAATAAATAAAAATAAAAATACAAAATTGACCAGGCAAGGTGGCACATGCATGTAATCCCGGCTGCTTGGGAGGCTGAGGCAGGAGAATCGGCTTGAACCCAGGAGGCAGAGTTGCAGTGAGCCGAGATCGCGCCACTGCACCCCAGCCTGGCCGACAAGAGTGAAATTCTGTCTCAAAAAACAAACAAACAAAAAAACTAGGACTGCTATCTCATCTAAAGACACAACCAGCACAAAGCCCCAAGCTCAGCATTTGAAACAGGCGTTGTGCATCTGGAGGCTTTGCTACCATTTCTCATGTAACTGTGTTCCAGAGGCCTGAGACATGAGGGGTGTTCTGTGGGTACCAATTCCATCTTCCCTGAAAAATGACTTGCCTGGTCCAGCAGCTCCCTTTTGGGGCTTCATAGTCCTCCCCAGCACATGGAGGGCTCTGAGAAATTCTGCACTCAAGACAGTTTTGCTGATCCAAGTGTTACTCACATGGATTTGAGGACATCACTCAATTCCTCCTCCTTCCTGCAATTGCATTCAGCGTCTCAAGACACCAGGGCCTGACAGGCTGAGAAAAACTTGCTTTGGTTGACACATCAGAGATCAGAAAAAAGATCACAAAACCAGGTTTGTGTTATGTTTTCTTTTTTTTTTTTTTGAGACGGAGTCTTGCTCTGTTGCCTGGGCTGGAGTGCGGTGGCCGGATCTCAGCTCACTGTAAGCTCCGCCTCCCGGATTTACGCCATTCTCCTGCCTCAGCCTCCCGAGTAGCTGGGACTACAGGTGCCCGCCACCTCGCCCGGCTAGTTTTTTTTTTTTTGTATTTTTTACTAGAGACGGGGTTTCACCGTGTTAGCCAGGATGGTCTCGAACTCCTGACCTCGTGATCCGCCCATCTCGGCCTCCCAAAGTGCTGGGATTACAGGCTTGAGCCACCGCGCCCGGCCTTGTGTTATGTTTTCAGTGAGTGATCACTCCCCCTCTTAGGTGGGATCTCTTTAGAGTCTCAAATGGTTTCTTCATTTTTTACTTGGAGATGATAAAATAGCCTCTGTGGGCTCCCAGCCATCCACTGCCATCCCTCTCTTTATCTCATGGGGCAAGGGGGGCACAGGATGCAAATTAGATAGTACCTATTATGCCAAGTGGATAGCACCCTACCCAAAGAGCTTTCTCCCACGGATGGGAAATCGGAGCTAACTTGGGTCCCTCAGGAGAACATTATCGCCTTGGGGGATTTCAAGGTTTACTTTCGGGTATCAGAATGTAAAGGGAATGGCTTTAAAACTTCAGCACTCGAAGAAACTTTTTGGGTGATGGAAATTTTTGAGACGAAGTCTTGCTCTGTTGCCCAGGCTGGAGTGCAGTGATACGATCTTGGCTCACAGCAAGCTCCACGCCCTGCCAGGGGTGATACAAATATTTAAAAACTGGATTATGATAATGATTATGCATATGCAAAAAATATTAAAAGTCACAGAATTGTGCACTAACAATGGGTATTGAATTTTATGATATGTAACTTATACATCAATAAAGTTTATTTTTTTTTTATTTTTGAGATAGGGTCACACTCTGTCATCCTCTGTCATCCAGGCTGGAGTGCAGTGGTGCAATCTCAGCTCACTGCAACCTCCATCTTCCAGGCTTAAGTCTGCCTCAGCCTCCAGAGTAGCTGGGACCACAGAAGCGTGCCACCATGCCTGGCTAATTTTTTTTATTTTTATTTTTTTGAGTCAGGGTCTCATTCTGCCACCCAGGCTGGAGTGCAGTGACACAGTCTCGGCTCACTGCAGCCTCCGCCTCCCAGGTTCAAGCAATTCTTTGCCTCAGCCTCCCACGTAGATGGGATTCCAGGCACCCACCACCACGGCCGGCTGATTTTTGTAGCGAGTAATTTTTTGTAGAGACGAGGTTTTGCCATGTTGCCCAGGCTGATCTCAAGCTTCTGAGCTCAAGCGATCCACCTGCCTTGGCCTCCCAAAGTGCTGGATTATGGGTGTACACCATCACGCCTGGCTAATAAAGTTTTTTTTTTAAAAAACAAAAAGATTAAAAGTCAGAGCTGGGCACAATGGCTCAAGCCTATAATCCCAGCATTTTGGGAGGCCTAGGTGGGAGGATCACCTGAGCCCAGGAGTTCAAGTTCAGCCTGGGCAATGTGGAAAGACTGTGTCTCTATTTTTTTTTGGAGATGGAGTCCTGCTCTGTCGCCCAGGCTGGAGTGCAATGGTATGATCTTATCTCACTATAAGCTCCACCTCCCGGGTTCAAGCGATTCTCCTGCCTAAACCTCCTAAGTAGCTGGGATTACAGGCACTGCCACCATGTCTGGCTAATTTTTGTATTTTTAGTAGAGACAGGGTTTCACCATGTTGGCCAGGCTGGTCTTGAACTCCTGCCCTCAAGTGATCCACCTGCCTCAGCCTCCCAAAGTTCTGGGATTACAGATGTGAGCCACCATGGCTGTCCAGGTGAAATGTTTTTTGCCCACATCAGCCCCTCCCTCCCACTTTCCATTGTGCCCCATGCCAAGGCTACACCCTTGCTCCACTCACAGCAAAGCTCACATGGGCATCCTGACTGATCCTGGAGGTTTGAAATCACCTTTAGTAACTTTCTGGGTCCTCCACCTTACCAGCCCTTCATGTGTAAGGTATTTATTGATCCTTTACTATGTGCCGGCTCATTTATAGCACATGGTGATGAACAGAATAGATCTGGTCCCTGCCACGGAGGTGCCTGTCCAGCGAGGATGGTGGCCACTAGTGGTAGAGCGTTCATGACACTGATGCCCTTTGCCCTTTGGCCCTACTACCATGAATCCTTGCAGTGACTTCTCTCCAAGGAAGGCACCATCATGCTCTCCTTTCCCAGATGGGATCATCAAATGGTGGGTGGGAGCTAGGATCCCAGCCGGCCCCTCCTCATGTCACTTCCATTGGAATACTGATTACCCAGCCTCCCTGCTCAGGAAACCTCCCTGCCGCCGATGAACTGTGTGCATCCCAGGCTAGAACTCAGTGGTTCCATCCTGCAGTCTCTACTGGGAAAAGCTGGATAATCCTTAGGCCATCAGGGAAGAAGGGCAGACACATTTGCATAAGAAATGAAAATCCTATCTGAGCTGCTGTCCTGCCTAGAGATTTACAATTCCCCAACAGTTCTGGGAAGGAAATAGAGAGAATGTTGGTGGGGGATGGGTACTTTAGACCAGGCGGTCTGGGCTGCCTGGAAGAGGCATCTTTAGAGCGGACACTTGAAGGATTACACAGACCTGCCATGGGAAGGGTGTGAAAAGCATTCCTGGCAGAGGGAACAGCATATGCAAAAGTATGATGGGAACAAGGCCTGGGCCGTGTCAGAAGCAGACTGAAGGCCTGGGCGACTGGGCTGGCAGCACAAAGAGCCAGTGGTGGGGATGAGGCCAGATGATGGGCAGGCCTTGGCCAGGCAGCACCTTGCAGGCTGAGGTGTGGGCTTTGGACTTAGTTCCGAGAGCACTGGGAAGCTACTGGAGAGTTTTGGGGTTTTGTTTTCAGATCACTGCTCTCAGGCAGAGGGTGGGTGGAGACCAGGTAGGAGCCCATTTGATGACTCAGTGAAGAGTGGACGGGGCCCGGATGGAGGTGGTAATTCTCAGGTACACAGTAGGCGCTCAATAAACTCCATCTACCTAGAGTTGAAATTCAGAGATGCAGATTTCAGGAATTAAATGTGGGGGACCCTGAGGATGACTGCGCCCCCACCCCACAAGTATCCGTGACCAGCACTTGGCCATCTATCAGGGGTGGGGGCTCAATTCTGTTTATTTTCAGTCTGTCATTCGGCAGGACTCTTATAAAATACAACAAAAATGAATGACTTAGACAAACAAAAGGGGAGCCTGAAGCGGTGGTGCATGCCTGTGATTCCTGCTCTGTGGCAGGCTGAGGAGGCAGGATTGTTGGAACCTAGGAGTTGGAGGTTGCAGGGAGCTATGATCCTGCCACTGCACTCCAGCCTGAGTGATAGGCAAGATCCCGTCTCTTTTTTTTTTTTTT
>NW_012114666.1:2196716-2197282 GCF_000951035.1 Colobus angolensis palliatus | reverse complement strand
GGAAGGAAGGAAGGAAGGAAGGAAGGAAGGAAGGAAGGAAGGAAGGAAGGAAGGAAGGAAAAGAAAAGAAAAGAAAAGAAAAGAAAAGAAAGAAGGGCCGGGTGTGGTGGCTCTTGCCTATAGCACTGTGGGAAGATCACTGAGCCCAGGAGGGGCAACATAGTGAGCCCCCAACCCAAAAAATAAAGAAAAAAAGAAGAAAGCCCACTGGTGTAAATCAATTTAAAAATGTGGAGAAGGGACAGTAGGATGCTAATGAGCGGCTGGGAAGATGAGATGGAATTAGAAAGCAATCTTTGGCACTTGGCAAATCATCATAATGATGAGTTCAGGCAAGACTCACCAACGAATGCCACAATGAGTGGGCCTCAGGGGTTGAATGGAAATAAATGTCCACAACCTAATAAGGCCCTTGTGAAAGCAGTCTTATTTGGAAAAACAATCTTTGTAAATGTGTTTAAGTTAGCGATCTTGAGATAAGACCATCCTGGATAACTGGTGGCCCTAAATCCAATGACACCTATTCTTTTTTCTTTTTCTTTCTTTTCTTTTCTTTTTTTTTTTTT
>NW_012114666.1:2194081-2196216 GCF_000951035.1 Colobus angolensis palliatus | reverse complement strand
GACATATGTTTTTGTAAGAGATAGAAGAGACAGACATGTGACAAGGAGTGCCATGGCACCACAGAGGCAGAGATGGCGCGATGCAGCCACAAACCACGAGCACCTGGGGACCACCGGGAGCTGGAAGAGGCGAGGAGCTGATTCTCCTCTTGAGCCTTTGGAGGAAGCACGGCTCTGCTGAAACCTTGATTTTAGACTCTGACTGCCAGAGCTGTGTGAGAATAAATTTCTGTTGTTTTAAGTCATCCAGCTTGTGGTAATTTGTTAGGGCAGCCATAGGAAACAAATAGAGTGGATGTGGCCAGGAGTGGTGGCTCATGCCTGTAATCCCAGCACTTTGGAAGGCTGAGGCAGGTGGATCACATGAGTCCAGGAGTTTGAGACCAGCCTGGGCAACATAATGAGACCCTGCTGCTCAAAAAAATAAAAAATAAAAAATAAATAAATCAAAATAAGAAACTAATAGAGTGGGTGTGAAGTTGGAGAGCAATGGGACGGTTACATGGTCTCAAAGTACCTTCCCACAGCGGAAGCATAGGAACTTTACAGTGGAGAAGCCTGGCCAATGCTATGAGCATGTGAGCGGTGCTAATCTCACCAGAAAAGGGACCCAGGCAGCATGTGCCTCCTGCCAGGGTGCACCGGGAGCCGGGCATCTGGTCAGTCTGAGGTGCCCACCTGACAGCAGAGTGGAGTCCCACCCAGACCTGCTCCCTCCAAGGCATCGGGGTACTCTGCACATCCCAGGTTTTGGGAACATGCCTTCCTTTTGCAGTGTCTCCCTCGCATCGCAGACATCTGGGGCCACAGGTCAGGCATCTGAGAACAAGGCCGCTGGGAGGCGCAGGTGCAGGACAGACACTCAGTGCGCACTGTTAACCGTGGGCAAGGAGAGGCGTTTGCCTTCCCTCTCTGCACGTGCTCTGTGGGAGGGCTTCCTAGTAACCCCGCCAGCTTCTCCATTGCACGGGGAGGAAGACAGAGGCTAGTGAATCGTAGCCATCACCAGGTGCACTGGCCAGTAAGCAGCAGAGCTGGGCATCTCGTGAGGGCTGGGTCACGCAAAAGCCTGTGCTCCCTCCACTCCGGGGGCACTGAGCCCTTTGGTAGGAGGAAAGTTCTCAGAAAGGATTCTGTTAGCTGCTTTCAGGCCAGTAGGACAGGAAGGTGTCTTTTGCAGCTAGGGGGTGAATCTTTTTAAATTAAATTAAAAATTTTTTTGATACAGGGTCTTGCTCTGTCACCTAGGCTGGAGTGCAGTGGCGTGATCTCAGCTCACTGTAACCTCCGCCTCCTGGGTCTCAAGTGATTCTCCCGCCTCAGCCTCCAGGCTAGCTGGGACCACAGGAGTGTGCCACCACACCTGGCTAATTTAAAAAAGTCTTTTGTAGAGACAGGGTCTTGCTATGTTGCTCAGGCTGGGCTTTCAGCATTTAAACTACATCCAACTCACACCAGAAGGGATGTCTCACCTGTTGTTGGGAAGAAAACTAAAGCTCACGTGTAGTTGCCCTGTCCATAATAATAATGTTCATCAAGTGCCAGTTTAGCTGTGCTACTTACACTTTTTTTCTAACTCACCTTAAAAGAAACGTAGAATTGTTGGAATAAAAGCTAAAGTGGCCATTGGAATGCTACTTAAAACATTCATGGGCCAGGCACGGTGGTTCACGCCTGTAACTCCAGCACTTTGGGAGGCTGGGGCGGGCAGATCACCTGAGGTCAGGAGTTTGAGATCAGCTTGGCCAGCATGGTAAAACCCTGTCTCTACTAAAAATACAAAAATTAGCTGGACGTGGTGGTGGGCACCTGTAGTCCCAGCTCCTCAGGAGGCTGAGGAGGCTTACTTGAACCTGGGATGCAGGGATTGCAGTCAGCTGAGATGGCCCCACTGCACTCCAGCCTGGGTGACAGAGCAAGACGCCATCTCAGAAAAAAATTCATGAATGCCACTAGATGGCTGGTTCTCAAACTTGGCTGCACAGTGGAATCACCTGCAGAAATTTATGAACCCGTGATACCTGGGCCCCACCCCTGCAGGTTCTGATGAATGGGTCTGGAGTGCAGCCCAGGGCAGTGGGGTTTAAAAAGCTTCCTCTAGGGTTTCAATAGGCAGCCAAGGTTGAGAACCCTGC
>NW_012114666.1:2193655-2194031 GCF_000951035.1 Colobus angolensis palliatus | reverse complement strand
GTTCTGATGAATGGGTCTGGAGTGCAGCCCAGGGCAGTGGGGTTTAAAAAGCTTCCTCTAGGGTTTCAATAGGCAGCCAAGGTTGAGAACCCTGCAGTTGACAAACAGATGTGACCCAGCAACGGATCTGGGGTCACATGCTACTGCCTTAGTAAATCTGTATAGCAGGAGGATGGAGAGGACCTCCCCTAAGCTTGCCCCTACTCCCTGAAGTCTCCCTAAACTTGCCCACCCACCCTGCCCTTTCCTTTTCGGACATACTGAGCCATGGCATCACTTGCTAATTGCCTCCTATGTGGAGGACTCGGCTCCCCAAGGAGAGAACGTAAGAAGGTGGGGGTGGCATCATCACCAGATTGTTGGGGGACAGCACACA
>NW_012114666.1:2188138-2188685 GCF_000951035.1 Colobus angolensis palliatus | reverse complement strand
ACCACCACACCCGGCTAATTTTGTATTTTTAGTAGAGACAGGGTTTCTCCATGTTGGTCAGGCTGGTGTCGAACTCCTGACCTCAGGTAATCCACCTGCCTTGGCCTCCCAAAGTGCTGGGATTACAGGCGTGAGCCACCGCGCCGGCCCCATCTCCTTACAAACACTACATTGTCAAACTCTTTGATATTTGTGAATCTGATGGATAAAAATGGCATCTCCTTGTTTACCTGAACATTTACTATGAGGCTGATAATTTTTTCATGTATTTGTTTTTATTTGGTCAGGCTGGTGTCGAACTCCTGACCTCAGGTAATCCACCTGCCTTGGCCTCCCAAAGTGCTGGGATTACAGGCGTGAGCCACCGCGCTGGCCCCATCTCCTTACAAACACTACATTGTCAAACTCTTTGATATTTGTGAATCTGATGGGTAAAAATGGCATCTCCTTGTTTACCTGAACATTTACTATGAGGCTGATAATTTTTTCATGTATTTGTTTTTATTTTTGTGAGCTGCCTGTTTGTGTTTCTGGTCTTTGTTTTTTT
>NW_012114666.1:2187358-2188088 GCF_000951035.1 Colobus angolensis palliatus | reverse complement strand
ATGCCCGGCCAGTTATTTTTAATTAAAAAAATCTCTAGATTAAAAAAAAGTTAGCATGGTAAAAATATTCCAACAGAACCAAAGAGCTGTATTTTTTGGAAAGTAAACTTTGTTGTCCTCTCTGACCCCATCCTTCCCCCTGGAGGCAGCCACTCTTAACTGTTAACACTTTCCTTCCAGAAAGTCTGCATAAATATAAGCGCATGAGACAGACCTCTGCTTTTGTCTACAAAAGGGCACATACTTTGCACATTCCTTTGCATTTTGCCTTTTTTCTTTCTTTGAAATAATAGCAGTTAGCCATCATAGGTCTATTATTTCCATGGTTGCATGCTGTTCTATTGTGCATGTATAACATAATTTATTGACTAACATCAGCATTATTTTTCTTTTGCTGTTACAAACTATGCTGCAAAGAACCTACATTTCACTCATCTTTCTGAATATGTGGAAGAATAGATGTACATTCTATTACATAAACATACATATTATATAGTAGTAGGAGTTCGGAAATAAAGGGCATATGCATTTAAAACGATTATAGTTATTACCAAATTGTCCTCCTGAGAAATTGTATTAATGTTTATCGCAACAAATCTCATGAATATGACTCTTTTCCCATCTCCTTTTTTTTTTTTGAGATGGAGTTTTGCTCTTGTTGCCCAGGCTGGAGTGCAATGGTGTGATCTTGGCTCACCACAACCTCTGTCTCCCGGGTTCGAGTGATTCT
>NW_012114666.1:2163585-2181433 GCF_000951035.1 Colobus angolensis palliatus | reverse complement strand
CCGGGAGGAGGCGGACCTTGCAGTGAGCTGAGATCCGGCCACTGCACTCCAGCCCGAGACTCCGTCTCAAAAAAAAAAAGAAAAAAAAAAACACTACTTGGGTTGCCTTTTTAGATTGGATTGTAGGCAAACAAGATTAGAGAAGGAAAACCAGTTAGAAGACTATTGCAGCGAGGAGATGACAGTGGCTCAGGCAAGGTAATGACGTGGACGCTAAAAACCATTTGTACTTGGAAGGCAGGATTGGCAGAGCTGGTGATTAGGTAGGTGTAGAAAATAGTAATTCAGTTATGTTTCTCTATGTGCAAAGGGAATTCACAAGACGTCAGTGGGCATGGGAGGAGGTGAGAATAGGGCCAAGGCGTGGAGAGTTGGAGGATGTTCGAGGGTCCTCTTCACAGTCAATGTTCCAAAGATTCCTGACTCTGGATTAGACATCTTTTGGGATGTCTGCCCAGCCCACACCTTCTCCGAGAACTGCCCTCCTTTCCTAGGTGTGGGCTTTTATTGCCAGGTGACGCTGCCTCTCTATGGCTCCCTGGGTCAGGTGCAGAATCCTGACCCAGAGGACACCGATGCAAGCCTCTGTTTTGGAAATCTGAAATCTGAATGTGGACACACTGGGTCAGTTGGCTGTGGGACCAGGGCTCAGCTGGCTCGTCCTGTGAGCTCCGGGTGGCCGTGTATGTGCCGTGTGTGACTGCAGCAGAAGCAGCAGAGAGAAATGAAGTCCCTGGACAGAGACAGGCAGGAACCTCTAGTCCAACAAGACAGATTGAACCTTCCTGACTAACAAGGCAGTAAAGGAATGAAAACACTTATATTCACTAGGACAGGAACAGGAAGGGGAGACGACAGCTCTTCAGAGACGTCAGAAAGTTTGGAAGCAGGAAAACCGATGGACAAATGACAACAGGTTTATTTTTATGTATTTATTTTTATTTTTTTGAGACAGGGTCTCATTCTGTTGCTCAGGCTGGAGTGTCGTGGCGTGATCTCAGCTCACTGAAACCTCTGCCTCCTGGATTTAAGAGATTCTCCTGCCTCAGCCTCCTGAG
The DNA here is from genome assembly GCF_000951035.1 of Colobus angolensis palliatus. Classification (NCBI taxonomy): domain Eukaryota; kingdom Metazoa; phylum Chordata; class Mammalia; order Primates; family Cercopithecidae; genus Colobus; species Colobus angolensis. The sequence continues at coordinate 2,180,375 of NW_012114666.1, read as the reverse complement.
TAGCTGGGATTATAGGTGCCCGCCACCACGCCAGGCTAATTTTTGTATTTTTAGTAGAGATGGGGTTTTACTATGTAGGCCAGGCCGGTCTCAAACTCCTGACCTCAGGTGATCCACCCGCCTAGGCCTCCCAAAGTGCTGGGATTATAGGCGTGAGCCACTGTGTCTGGCCTGAAGGCCTTTAAAAGGGACAGTTAGACTCCTAGATCTTCCTTATCACTTTGGGCAGCTAGGCATCTACCCTTTTCCATTCCGAGAAAAGACCAACTAGGGTTTCCTTTGAAGGCTAGAACCAGGGGAACCTGGATTTAGAGATTCCAGCCTAACTGTGGCTGCAAGTCATGCACTGAAAATGGAATTGCAGGAAAGTCTACTTACAAAGCAGCGAAATGCTGGCATCTTCCTGGCTCAGCTTCCAGAATGCTTGTGGCCAGGGAGGGGCCTGAGGCTGGAGGTTTCTTCTCAGGTAGGGTTGCTGGATAAAATACAGGATGCATTGTTACATTGGATTTCAGATAAGCAGCAGATACTTTTTTTGGTATAAATATGTCCAACAAATTACAAATTTTTATTGGTAAAATCTGGCAATGCTGTTCAGAAGAAACTAAGAGGCCCAAGAAAAAAGTGCTTGGGGTGCCAACCCTGATTCCATTCCCAGTGAAACGCTTTGATCCCTTCAGCTCCTACCCAGAGGCCCGAGAGTAAGCCTGGTCCATGCCCCCGCTAGAGCTTCCAATAAGCATTTGAGAGTCTCATCTTTAAATGTGAACAAATAGCCAAGATCACCCAATGGAAAAACAAGCTCAGGCTGGGCCAGTGGGGGTCCAGAGGTTCATCTTGCTTCAAATCCCTTCCATAGCTCCCTGCTGCCTACAGGTGGCTAATGCCTGTAATCCCAATACTTGGAGAGGCTGAGGTGGGAGGATCACTTGAAGCCAGGAGTTCTAGACTAGCCTGAGTGACATAGTGAGACCCTGTCTCTACAAAGAAAAAAAAAAAAAAATTAGCTGGGTGTGGTGGTGTGCACCTGTAGTCCCAGCTACTTGGGAGAAGGAGGGTGATGGCTTGAGCTCAGGAGTTTGAGGCTGCAGTGAGCTGTGATTGTGCCACTGCATTCCACTTCAAGAGACAGAGTGAGACCCTCTTTAAAAAAAACAAAAAAAGAAGAAGAAGAAGGAAAAAGGAGCTCAGAGGATGCGGGGAGAATGTAGAGAGCCGAGGAGAGCTGCAGAGACACAGAGAGAAGAGACCAGCCTCAGAGGCTGACCACCAGTCTCCTGCTGGCTCCTCAGTTCTCCACTGGTAGAGTCACTTCCCTCCCTGTCTCTGGCTTCTGGGATAGAGTCCTCTCCCGGCTCAGAGACCCCCCGGGGGTTTAAGCGCTGCAAATGTGTTTCTTTCTCTTCTGACCAAAGGGTTCTTCTGTATCATGACACAATAACTCCCAGCCAGGATGTGCCTGCCTGGACCCCCATGGTGCTGATCCTGAGCAGCTTGGAGGAAAAGGCCTCCCTGGGGCAGCCGTCGACCCAGGGTCTCTGCCAAATGACCCTGGCAGCTGCGGCCCCCTTGTGCCCCAGGAGCCAGGGTCCTGTCTGGAGGCTCCATCCAAAAGCTGGCCCAGGTCCCGACTGCCCTCTCGCTTGGCTGGCAGAGGATGGAGCCAATTGGCTCTGCTTCTGAAGTGGGCGCCGCGAGCCCACACTTGGCTCGTGCTCCTCACTGATGCCCTCTCTTTTCGGCCTTGCTGAGCCAGGCAGGGTTCTGGCTTCGGCGCTGCATCTTCTCTCCTCCAGGAACAGAAGTCCCTGAGGGTCAGCGGTCTCGAATATAATCATCTTCAGATACCTGAAGAGCCGGTGTGAACAGCCATTCAACTCAATTACCCCGCTTTCATCGAGCATTTCCTCTCTGCCTGCACGATTGAGGTCTTTTCTGATTTTTTTAGTAAATCATATTGATTTGTTTTATAAGTTTCTATTGCTATTATTGATAATTTCATTAATTAATAGAAAATTTTAAGATGAGGTCATTTTGGTAGCACAAACACTGAAATAGGGTTTTGAAATAGTATGATCAACTGATTTATCGTCGTCACCAGGACTTTTTGAGAGTGAAACTGGGCTCTTTTACTAATTAGGTGGGGAAAACAGGTATAAACAGGGACTGTACCATGCAAACTGAAATGTATCATCACTCTATTGAGAGATGACTTGCTCAAACCTTAACATCCTATTTATTTCCGAATTTGTTTTAATGATGGAAACAAGGGAGGGAAGCTGAGTAACACAGGGAGTAGTTGCAAATGGTAACAAATGGTAACAGTTTTTTTTTTTTTTTTTAATGCTTGCTTCATAATAGTAGTTCTCGATCTTAACTCACCCAGGACCGGGTTTGGCAAACTACAAGATCCAGGTGCAGTCTGTTTTTGTAAATAAAGTTTTATTCAAACACAGCTGTGGCCACTCATTTACCTTGTGTCTATGGCTGCTTTCATGCAGCACAGGGAAAGCTGATGAGCTGCAGTGGAGACAGGACAGTTCACTCCTAGGATATTTAGTATCTGGCCCTTCACAGTAAATGTTTTCTCTTTGAGCATAGTGCTCATGCCTGTAATCCCAGCACTTTGGGAGGCTGAGGTGGAAGAGTAACTTGAGCCCAGGAGTCTGAGACCAGCCTGGGCAATGTAGCAAGACACCCACCTCAATAGATGCAATAGATAGATTATAGATGATAGATTGATTAGATTGATTAAATGTTTGCTGACCCCCAACGTTGGGAATGTAAAGAAATTCCAATGTCTCACTCCCAAGAGACTCTGATTTAATTGCCCTGTGGGACAGCCTGAGCACTGGCAGGTTTTTTTTGTTTTTTTTTTGTTTTTATTTTGTTTTGAGACTGAGTCTTACTGTGTCACCCAGGGTGGAGTACAGTGGTGCAATTTCAGCTCACTGCAACTTCTGCCTCCCAGGTTCAAGCAATTCTCCTTCCTCAGCCTCCCAAGTAGCTGGGATTACAGGCTACCATGCCTGGCTAATTTTTGTATTTTTAATAAAGACGGGGCTTCACCATGTTGTGCAGGCTGGTCTCAAAATCCTGACCTCAAGTGATCTGCCTGACTCGGCCTCCCAAAGTGCTGGGAGTACAGATGTGAGCCACCGGACCCAGCCAGCACTGGCAGTTTTAACAGTGCCTTAGGCTGACGGCTGGGTACAATGGTGCATGCCTATAACCCCAGCTACTAGGAGGCTGAGGCGGGAGGATCACTTAAGCCTAGGAGTTCGAGGCTGCAGTGCACTGCACTCGTGCCTGTGAATAACCACAGCAACCTGGCAACATAGTGAGACCCTGTCTCTAAAAAACTAAGATTGTCTTAGGCGATTCCACCACGGAGTCAGCGGTCAGCACTGAGAACTAAGAGATTAAAGCCAAATTCAGCCAGGGGCAGTGTCTCAACCGGCGCCCCCACACCATTCATTCTTTCCGTGTCAGCTAACACGTGGGCGACCTTCAGTGTTTTCAATCTGGGACAGGGGCACATGGGTTTTAATTTTTGTTACATTTTGAAAATAGTCTTAAGATTTACTTTAAAATAAAACTTGAGCTGGGCATGTCATGGGTGCCTGTAGTCCCAGCTACTGGGGAGGCTGAGGCAGGAGGATCGTTTGCGGCCAGGAGTTCTGGGCTGAAGTGTACTATGCTGATCTGGTGTGTACACTAAGTTCAGCATCAAATATGGTGACCTCCCGGGAGCAGGTTGCCTAAGGAGGGGTGAACCCGCCCAGGTTGGAAATGGTGCAGGTCAAAACTCCTGTGCCGGTCAGTGATGGGATCATGCCTGTGAATAGTCACTGTACTCCAGCCTGGGCAACATAGTGAGACCCCATCTCAAAAAAAAAAACAAACAAAACAAAACCCCAGACAAACAGACAAAAAATTGAACTTGAATCAAAGACTTGGGCTGGACTCCTTATCTGGTTTAGTCTCCACATAGCCCTCTGGGGACTGGATTCTGTTTTTCCTTTTACAGATGAAGAAATGGTGCCACTGTGGGGTTGAAGGACCCGCTCCAGGCTGCACAAAACCTCAGGCTGACTCTTTCCCCAAAGCAAACGCTTGACTTCTTGGGAGGGTTTTTAATTTTTTTTCCCAACACCCTCCTTTTCATGAGCAGCTCCCGAATGTCAAAGGCCAGAGAGGATGGTGTCCTGCGTTCATAAAGGCAGGGAGTGTTTATTGAGCTCCTACTAGCTGCAGAGCTAGGCATGCAAGTGCCACAGTGAACAGAAAAGGGCCCTGCCTTTATGGATTTGGACATCCACGTCGGGAGACAGACCCTACGGGGAGTTTGGGTGAAACGTCATTGAATGTCAGGCAAGCAGTGGCCCTGGTGCTGCTCACTTTGTCTGGGAGGATCAGGAAAGTTTCCTGGGGAAGAGGCAGGGAGATCTGAGCTGAAACATGGAGGGTGAGGCTGTGGCTGCCTGTCTTTAGTGTGTGGAAGAGAATTCCTGGCAGAGGGAATAGCACGTGTGACGACCCAGCTGGGGAGTCCACAGCTGACGCCTGGAGAGCTCCGGGACCGGCTCAAGGTGGAGCTGGAGAGAGCAGACGTTGGAGGGAGGAGGGAGGCAGGTTCTGCACCACCCCCAGGGGGTTAAATTAGACTGGTGAGTCAAGATTCCAAGAAAATGAATGGCTCTTCTGCCAGAATTTTAGGCAACTCCACATTCCAAGACAGCCCACAGCTTCCTCTAACAGCCAGGCTGTTCCCAGCCCCGGTGGAGGAGGTAGGAGCTGGCCACTAGCTGGGACACTAGGTGAGAGTTCAGGCCTCAGGGAGGCATCTGGGTTGGATGACAGAGCGGGGTGAGGGAGTCCAGGACACTGGAGACCCTCAGGCCCAGGCTCAGGGTTCCCAGTCCTGCACCTGCTACCCTGTCTGCATTTGCGTCCTTGGGAAACAGACTTTGAATCAGAGATTTATGTGCAGGAAGTTCAGTGGGGTGTTTTCTCAGGAGCCGCACCGGTGAGGGAGGATAAGCAGCTTGGCTGTGGCACTGAGGTCTCAGCCCTTCCTCATGGGAGCTCTAAGCCAGGTGGGCCTTTAAGAGATGTTCCCAATCAATCAAGGCCAGGACTTATCTACCAGATATCAGATGCAAGCTGTCCCTCAGGGAAGGGGCCACGGGATCAGATGAGGCAACTCTCTGAGGCTGAGGGCAATTCCTGGGGAGTTGCTCGGCTGTGAGCTGCCAGCTCCCGCTCCCAGCAGCCACAGGAATGGAGTGTCCTGGTCTGGGAGGATCTGCAACCACAGCATCCACTACAGCAGCTGTGTGACCTGGAGCACACGGCCTAACCTCTCTGAGCTTCCTGTAGGACCATAGCATCCGCTACAGCAGCTGTGTGACCTGGTGCACATGGCCTAACCTCTCTGAGCTTCCTTTATGCAAAATGCAATCACTGGGCTGTTGGGAGGATTCAGGATATTGCATGTAAAGCACCTGGCCCCAGTCTTGAGCTCCAGAAAGCACCCAGGAAGTGTCTGTTTAGTTGAAAGGATCAGTGAGTGCGTTGCTTCATAATGAGAATGAGTGTGAGAACACCCTTTCTGGTGAAAAGATCACGGGCCCAGGAGTCAGGAGAGAGTGGTTGCTTCCAGCAGTAACTGGTTGCGTGACAGTAGTATGATAAGACTGTAGGCTTTACATTTAGCTCTCTGGGCCTTAATTTCTTTGTCTTGTAAACAGGGATAATGACACCTGTGCCACCTTCTCCTAGGCTATCTCTTCCTCAATGTTGGGAAACTGAGTGGAGATCATGTGATGGGAGGTGAAAGCTTTGCAAAGGAAAAGATGTCATCAGTTTCTCCAGGTGGGGTGGGCGTGGCAGCAGGTGGCAGAGCAGGAAGCGGCCTAGGTGAGCCAGAATGCTGGTCAGGCGTGAGTGCAGCCCTGCACCCACATAAGCTCACACCTTTGCACAGGCTTCCTTGCACACGCATGTCCCTGCATGTGTGTATACACAATCACGTGTCCCCCGGTAACGCACCTACTCGTAACCACCAGAGCAAAAGAAAGACAAGGAGTGGAGCTGTCTGCGGTGCACCTGAGGCCCCAGCTCCCCTCCCGGCCCGTGACTATATTGTGGAGGGCTGAGGAATGGGGTTGCTGAGAAGGAGCCCAGGCTGGGGGCCATGTGCATGTGGGTCAGGCTGGCAAAGCGGTCTGTCTGCCTCTTAGGCTGCCAGGCTGAGCAAAGGCCACGTGCTGGGCTGAAGAGCCCAGGCCAATGTAAATAGGCCCCTTTGGAAGGAGGACTCATCTGGAGAGCAAGCAAAGCAAGCCTAGCTTTTCATTTAGGGGCCGTCACAGAAAACTCTGAAATGCACCAAAGAGTTAATGGTGTTTGGCGCTGATCAGTGGCATTGAGGGTGCTTTCTATTTCCATCCCCTGATTCCACTCATTTTTCTACTGTCAACGTGCATTAGCATTGAATGATTATCAGGATCATCAGTGTGTGGGTTGGCTGAAGATATTTGTTGATGGTGTTTCTCCAGCTCCTTTCCCTGCCGCCAGCCCCTCAGTGGCCCTCCTGTGCTCTGAGTGGTTCTGCTAGGGCTGTGAATTGTGAAAGCCTGGACCCGGGGCCGTGAGGTGGGAGTGTGGGCCGGGCCTGGGAATCTGCAGCCCTTGTCCCCAAGTCCATGGTAATTGTCACATGGCCTTGCTGGGCCAATCAGAATCCTCCCTTGTCATGTTATAGGCCAACCCTGGGGAGATGAGCTCTCCCTGAAATATTAACATTGTCTCTGGCCATGTTCCCTTTCCCTTCACCACCCAGAGAAGCAGGGGAGAGAGAGAGAGAAAGAGTGAGAGGGAGAAGCAGCCAGCTGTACAAATAAATAAAAATCCCTTTGATTGTAAGATATGATTCATTATTTTATGTACAACCATGATGGTTAATTTCATGTGTTAACTTGACTGGGCTAAGGGATGCCCAGATAGCCCATAAAACATTAGTTCTGGGAGTGTCTGTGAGACTGTTTCCAGAGTAACTTAGCATTTGAGTCAGCAGACAGAGTGAAGAAGCTCTGCCCTCATCAACGTGGCCAGGCATCTTCCCATCCGTTGAGGGCCCAAACAGAACAGAAAGGTGGAGGGAGAGCAAGTTCCATCTTCTGCAGCTGGGACGCCCGTCTTCTGCCCTTGGACATCAGAGCTCCTGGTTGTCAGGTTTTCGGACTTGGACTGGATGACGCCACTGGCTTTCCTGGCTCTCCCACTGGCAGATGGCAGATTGTGGGACTTCTGGGCTTCCATAATCCTGAGAGCTATTCCTATAATCAATCTCCTCTTATACGTCTGTATGTATCCTATTGGCTCTGTTTGTCTGGAGAACCCTGATTTGTACAATTAGGAAAAAAAAAAAAAGGCTACCAGTGAAACCGTGCATTTGGCTGTCAATCGCATGCTAATTTCAGAGATATTAATATGTGAAAAACACGTACAGTCATGCATTTAACGATGGGGATACATTCCAAGAAATGCATCATTAAGCGATTTTTTTTGAGACAGTCTCGCTTTATCTCAATGGCACCATCTCGGCTCATCGCAACCTCTGCCTCCCAGATTCAAGCAATTTTCCCACCTCAGCCTCTTGAGTAGCTGGGACTACAGGAGTGTGCCACCATGCCTGGCCAATTTTTGTATTTTTGTAGAGACGGGGTTTCGCCATGTTAACCAGGCTGGTTTGGAACTCCTGACCTTAGGGCTGGAGTGCAGTGGCATGATTTCGGCTTACTGCAACCTCCGCCTTCGGGGTTCAAATGATTATCCTGCCTCAGCGTCCTAAGTAACTGGGATTATAGGTGAGCACCACCACGCCTGATTAATTTTTCGTATTTTTAGTAGAGAGGTGTTTCACCATGTTGGCCAGGCTGGTCTCGAACTCCTAACCTCAAGTGATCCACCCGTCTCAGCCTCCCAAAGTGCTGGGATTACAGGCATGAGCCACCACACCTGGCCTTTTAAGTGATTTTCTAGTGTGACTATCATTGAATGCACTTACACAAACCTAGATGGTATAGCCTACTGCACACCTAAACTATATAGCCTATGGTTCCTAGGCTGCAAACCTGCATAGCTCATTACTATAGGCAATTTTAACACAATGTATTTGTGTATCTAAACATAACTCAGGCTGGACGCAGTGGCTCACGCCTGTAATCCCAGCACTTTGGGAGGCTGAGGCAGGTGGATCAGCTGAGGTCAGGAGTTCAAGACCAGCCTTGCCAAAATGGTGAAACACTGTCTCTACTAAAAATATAAAAATTAGCTGGCCTTGGTGGCGCATGTCTATAATCTCAGCTACTCAGGAAGTTGAAGCAGGAGAATCACTTGAACCAGGGAGGCAGAGGTTGCAGTGAACCAAGATCATGCCACTGCACTCCAGCCTGGGTGACAGAGTGAGACTCCATCTCAAGCAAACAAACAAACAAACAAAAGACTGGCCATGCAGTAGGTTTCTTTATCCCAGCATGAGCACATGAGCAATGCATTGCACTATGACATTACGACAGCTACGACATTAGGCAATAGGAATTTTTCAGCTCCATTATAATTGTATGGGACCACCATTGTATATGTGGTTCGTCGTTGACTGAAACGGTGTTGTGTGGTGCATGAGTGTGCTCAAGAATCCACAAAATATGTATGTGGATGGATGGATGGAGAGAGAGACAGGTACAGCAAGAGAGTGTGAGCAAGACCAAGACAGTGAGAGTACACTCAAGATCAAGAGAATGTGTATGTGAGACCGAGAGGGATGGAGGGAGGGAGATTCCTGAAGGCATCTTTGAGCACCTGGATTCAGCCATTCCTGAAGCTGACACTGTTGTTAAGGGAGGCTATAAAGATCCATTTTTTCTTACGTACATATGAATCAGATTTCTGTCACTCACAACCCAAAGAGTCTGGGCCGATTGCTCTTTCTGCTTCTGATCCTGTTTATTGCAAAACAAAGGGTTTTCTTTTTCTGTCTTTTTTTGTTTGTTGTTTGAGACAGAGTCTCACTCTGTCACCCAGGCTGGAGTGCAGTGGCATAATCTTCACTCACTGCAACCTCTGCTTCCTGGGTTCAAACAATTCTTATGCCTCAGCCTCCTGAGTACCTGGGATTGCATGTGTCCACCACCATGCCTGGCTAATTTTTTTTTTTGTATTTTTAGTAGAGACAGGGTTTCGCCATGTTGGCCAGGCTAATCTGGAACTCCTGGCATCAAGTGATCCCTGGCCTCAGCCTCCCAAAGTGCTGGGATTATAGGCACGAGCCACCGCGCCCAGCAGGCTTTTCTGTTTCACTGTTCCCTCATGACTAAGGACTCTGTAGTCTACTTCACTTCAAGGATGCACAGTGCCTGAGAGGGACTAAGCCTGAGCAGGCGCACAGCGGATACCTGTGGAGCTGAGTTGGGATCACTGTTTTTTTTTTTTTTGAGACGGAGTCTCGCAGTCTCGCTCTGTTGCCCAAACTGGAGTGCAGTGTCCGGATCTCAGCTCACTGCAAGCTCCGCCTTTCGGGTTCACGCCATTCTCCTGCCTCAGCCTCCGGAGTAGCTGGGACTACAGGCGCCAGCCACCTCGCCCGGCTAGTTTTTTGTATTTTTTAGTGGAGACGGGGTTTCACCAGGTTAGCTAGGATGGTCTCGATCTCCTGACCTCGTGATCCGCCCGTCTCGGCCTCCCAAAATGCTGAGATTACAGGCTTGAGCCACCGCGCCCGGCCTTTTTTTTTTTTTCGAGACGGAGTTTCCTTCTGTCACCCAGGCTGGAGCGCAGTGGCGCGACCTAGGCTTACTGCAACCTCCGCCTCCCGGGTTCCCGCCATTCTCCTGCTTTAGCCTCCCTAGAAGCTGGGACTACAGGCGCCCGCCACCACACCCGGCTAATCTTGTTTTTGTATTTTTAGTAGAGACGGGGTTTCACCATGTTAGCCAGGATGGTCTCAATCTCCTGACCTCGTGATCCGCCCTCCTCGGCCTCCCAAAGTGCTGGGATTACAGGCGTGAGCCACCGCGCTCAGTGGGATCACCGTTAAACCTCCTTGACTGTAAGTGTTGGAAACCCAAGTTCAAAGTAGATTAAGTGAAAAGTGGAGCTGATTGGCTTGTGTGTGTGAAAATTCCAAGACTGTGTAAGCTTCAGGCACAGATGGATCTAGGGGCTTACATGATTTCTTTTCCAAGATGTGGCCTTTCCCTTCATGGGCACTGCTTTCTTTGTTGGCTTCACTCTCAGGCTGGCTGTTCTTTGAGGTGACTTCAGGTCGGATGTAGACCCTCCAAGTCCAGAACCTCAGTGGAAAGAAATCTCCTTCTTCCAAAAAATTCTATCTGAGGGCCTAGAATTGAGCACCAGTGGGCAGATGCCATACATCCAATCATAGGGATTCCCTAGCCTGGAAGAGAATGCACTGATTGGGCATGTGAGGTCACATGACCCTTGGGGTGGGAGGGTAAGGACCGAAAGTCCCTATCTGAAAAGCAATGGAGAGGTGGTTCCCCAGAGAAAAATGCAAGTGCTGTCATCAGGAGAGGCAACGGACACCCGGTCATCATCCCCAGTAATTCCCATCCTCCTTTCTCTGGGTTACTACATCCCAGCAAAGTCCCCCAGGTCTTTCCAGAACTTGGTCCCCAGCATCTCAACCTCTTCCCAGAGAAGTGTTTCCCACTGGGCTGCCATCCAGGGACACTTCCAGCCTTTGGGAGGTGCTGGGGATCCTGTCTTTCCCTCTGCAGAAATGAGACAAAGGAGGCCAGGAAGATACATCCCATCCCTTGTGGGGCTGGAAGCCACCTGTCACAGAAACCAGGAGCCCTTTCTGGGCACCATCACATGGTTTTCCTCTTTTGTGTTTGCAGAAAATGTGGTGTTAATACAGGATGTTTGACAACGCGGGCAGGATTAAAGGGCAGCCCTAATTGACCAAAGAGTGGGTTTACAACTGGTTACTTTCTAGAATAATTCCATGCAGCAGGCGTGATTAGTCATGTCATCTTCATGTCATTTGTAGTGGAGAAGTTCAATGTCCAGTTTGTGACTGGCGTGCCTGATGCTGAACAGGAACCAGCCACCTTGGCCCACATAAAGGATACAGCAAGTGTCTCTGAGCTGTGGCCTGACTAGCTGCAAGCCTGTCCCTGCTACATTGCTAGGTGGAATAGGCCACTTTTCTTTTTCTTTTTCCTTTTTATTTATTTTTATTTTTTTTGAGATGAAGTTTCACTCTGTCACCCAGGCTGGAATGCAGTGGCACGATCTTGGTTCACTGCAGCTTCCGTCCGCCTCCCGGGTTCAAATGATTCTCCTGCCTTAGCCTTCCAAGTAACTGCACTTATAGGTGCCCGCAACCACGCCTGGCTAATTTTTGTATTTTTAGTAGAGACGAGGTTTTGCCATGTTGACCAGGCTGGTCTCAAACTCCTGACCTCAGGTGATCCACCTGCCTCGGCCTCCCAAAGTGCTGGGATTATAGTTGTGAGCCACCGCACCCAACCCAGAACTTATTTATTATAAGGAAAAACACTCATGTGGTTATGGAGGTTGGCAAGTTCAAAATGGCAGGCTAGAGACCCAGGGAAGAGCCAGTGCTGCCCTTGAAACCCAAAGGCCGTCTGCTGCAGAACTCCCACTTACTTGGGGAGGTCAGTCTTTTGTTCTATTCAGGATCTCAGCTGACCAGGTGAGGTCCACCCAGGTTATGCAGGGCAATCTGCTTACCACCCACTTAAATGTTAATTTCATCCACGCACCTTCACAGAAATACCCAGAATAATGTTTGACTGTATATCTGGGCATCGTGGCCCAGCCACGTTGACACATAAAATTAACCATCACAGATATCAACTAAGTGGAATCATGCAGCATGTGCCCTTTTGTGTCTGGCTTTTTTGGTCCCACCTTATGTCTGTAAGATTTATCCATGTGATTGTAGGTTCATCCTTTTACTTTGCGATGTAATACTCCATTGTATTATTATGCTACTATTTATTTATTTATTTATTTTAATTAATTTATTTTTTTGAGACAGAGTCTCGCTCTGTCGCCCAGGCTGGAGTGCAGTGGCGCAGTCTCGGCTCACTGCAAGCTCCGCCTCCCGGGTTCACGCCATTCTCCTGCCTCAACCTCCCCAGCAACTAGGACTACAGGCGCCCGCCACCATGTCTGGCTAATTTTTTTGTATTTTTAGTAGAGACGGGGTTTCACTGTGTTAGCCAGGATGGTCTCGATCTCCTGACCTTGTGATCCGCCCGCCTCGGCCTTCCAAAGTGCTGGGATTACAGGCGTGAGCCACCGTGCCCGGCATTACCATTTATTTTTATTGTTGATAAATGTTTGCTTTATTTCCAGTTTGGGGCTGTCATAAATAAAACTGCCATGAATATTTTTGTTTATACTGTTTGGTGCACATAAATGCTCATTTCTGGGATTGTGGAATTGTTGAGTCACAGGGATTCCTATGTCTCACTTCAGTGGGTTTTGACACACCACTTTCCAAAGTGGGTCTATCTGTTCACCTCTCAGCAGTGTGCGAGCATTCTAGTTGCTCTACACCCTCGTGTACACTGCATATTGTCAGTCCTTCCGACTCAGCCATTCTAGTGGGTGTGAATTGGTATCTCATTGTGGTTTTGATGACACCTTTATTTTTTAAAAAATCTCTATTAAACAAGACCAAAAACAGACTCTCATCTAACTTTAAAGTTTTTGTTTTTATTTTTTTGAGATGGAGTCTTGCTGTGTCACCCAGGCTGGAGTGCAATGGCGTGATGTCAGCTCACTATAACCTCTGCCTTCTGGGTTCGAGTGATTCTCATGCCTCAGCCTCCTGAGCAGCTGGGATTATAGGCACCTGCCACTACACCCAGCTAATTTTAGTATTTTTAGTAGAGACGAGATTTCGCCATGTTGGCCAGACTGGTCTCGAACTCCTGACCTCAGGTGATCTGCTTGCCTCGGCCTCCCAAAGTGCTGGGATTACAGGTGTGAGCAACCATACCTGGCCTGGACTCTCATCTAACTTAATCTTCATAAATATTTCTTTATGAAGATGACACTATGCATCAGTTTTCAGAGGGATAAACTAGCATTTACCTTGTACTATTCTCTGACAGGAGCTTCACAGATTTTATCCCATGCCATCCTCAAGACAACGCTTTTAAATTTATTTTTAAATTTATTATTATTATTATTATTCTGAGACAGAGTTTTGCTCTTCTTGCCCAGGCTGGAGTGAAATAGCGCCATCTCGGCTCACTGCAACCTCTGCCTCCCAGGTTCAGCGATTCTCCTGACTCAGCCTCCTGAGTAGCTGCGATTATAGGTGCCTGCCACCATGCCCGGCTAATTTTTATATTTTTAGTAGAGACAGGGTTTCACCATGTTGGCCAGGCTAGTCTCAAATTCCTGACTTCAGGTGATCCACCTGTCTCAGCCTCCCAAAATGCTGGGATTACAGGCGTGAGCCACTGCACTGGGCCTATTATTATTATTTTTTGAGACAAGGTCTCACTACATTGCCCAGGCTGGTCTTGAACTCTTGAGCTCCTCCCAAAGTGCTGGGATTATAGGCATAAGCCACCACACCCGGCCTCAAGACAATTCTTAAAAGATGTGGACAACCCTGGGGATAGACTGGGCAGATAGGCAGTGCCACCAATCCTGCAAGCCCTGAGCATGAAAATGAGATGTCAGGTCTCCCAGGGAACTGATGCAGCAATTGCTCCTGTGACAGGCACGGTGTGAACATGACAGATGTCGCCGAAAAGAGAAAGCTGCTCTGGGTGGAGCTGCTGCAGGAACCAGCTGAGGCTTGAGTGCAAACGCTTTATTTCCCATTCATCTCTGCATCAGGACCACAAGTGGCAGAGAGCAGGAGCTGAGTCTTTGCCTGCAGTTTGCTGCATCAGCCCTCTGGTGTCTGGGCCGGTGACATGTCCTCACCAATTTCTCATGAAGATTATAAATGAAGGTATTTTGCTTTGTGAAGAAATGCTTCGAAGAGTCCACTTTCGTTGGACAGGACACCTGAACACGAAACAGCAGGTAGGCATTCTTGAAATAAAAGTGAATCCTGAAGTTTTAAATTTATGTATTGAAAGAATCCATTTTCCCCCTATTTCTGTCATTTTGCTGTGGAGTAGTGAAAAATTCATTGCAGGCTGGGTTTTGTGAACCACTGGGATAATAGAAAAGTACAGACTTTGGTGCCAAACTTAGGTTTAGGTCACAAACCTGGTACTTAGGGCTGCATGACTTTGGCAAAGTCACTTCATCTTTTGAAGACCCAGTTTCTGGGCAAAGGCTCGGAAGGTTATCTGTGGAAAGTACCTGGCACAGCACCCAGTCCATGGGAGGGGTTCAGTAAGTGTCGAATGAATTTCTGTTATATTTCAGGTCCATAATCTTTTAGCTACAAATGCAACATTTTTTAAAACTACGCAAACAGGGAGTGTTTTTCCTATTTTCTTGTGCTTGGTTCAAATTCATTTGGCAGCAAAACCTGGCATGAGGCATTTTATAGTCTCTATTTATCCCTATGGGCATAACTACTCATATGTTCTGCTTTAGAAATATTAACATATTTGGCCGGGCGCAGTGGCTCACGCCTGTAATCCCAGTACTTTGGGAGGCCGAGGCGGGCGGATCACAAGGTCAGGAGATTGAGACTATCCTGGCTAACACGGTGAAACCCCGTCTCTACTAAAAATACAAAAGATTAGCCGGGCACGGTGGCGGGCGCCTGTAGTCCCAGCTACCTGGGAGGCTGAGGCAGGAGAATGGCTTGAACTGAGGAGGCGGAGCTTGCAGTGAGCCGAGATCGCGCCACTGCACTCCAGCCTGGTGGACAGAGCGAGACTCCGTCTCAAAAAAGAAAAAAAAAAAAAAGAAATATTAACATATTTGATACTGGTGTGTCTTCCCAGGCCTCACAGTGGTGTCACATAGTGTACAGCATATGCAATGTACTATATACAATCTGGACCATTCTGAATTCTGATATACATCTGGATTGTAAATGACAAACTAAATTCAGATCCACTTAGGAAAAAAAAAATATGTCATCTCATGAACATTAAAAAAAAAAAAAAACCCAAGAGTATTCTACCTTCAGGTACAGCTAGATCCGGGACTCAAATGATGTCTGTATGTTTCTGTTTTTCTCTGCACTCAGCTCTGAGTATCTCTGCTCTTCTTTGAGTTTTGGCTTCATTCCCATTCATGCCCAGATAGGGTTTCTTTGCATTGTGGGAAACAGGGTCCTTAGAAGCTCTCAATTCTAAGAAAGTGAGACCCTCCCCCGTCCTGGCATCATATATCAAATTTCAATGAAGATTCCAATTGGCTATTCTTGTGGCACGTGCCCACTGCTTGAGCCAATCAGCATGGAGGGGAAATAGGGTCTTGTAATTGGGTCAAGTACCTACTCCCACAGCCTTGCTTTGGATGGGGGGAGAATTGCTAGCTCTGCAAGAGAAGTGTGGGGCCAGCCATGCCAGCAGAGCCCAGGCCATCAATTACAAAGTAGCTGTGTGACAATCAAGTCCTTCATCCACGTTCCCAGCTCCAGGGAAATCCCAGTCTAAGCAAAGGACACCTTGGAGGAGGTGGCGCCTCACACCTTCTGAACCTTTCCTTTTGGCCCTGCGTCTGTGCTGCTTGGTGGCAGGTGCGTCTCTTGTGACAGCCTCACCTCTTGCAGATCCTTAAAATCTCCCTGAATCTGCAGTTGCCTCTTTCTCTGTTCCTCAAAGTGACCGGAAGAGCCGCCACAAGCTGTTCCTCTGCTGGAATGTTCTTGGCTCTGCCTCTCACCTGGCGAATGCTGGCTCACTTGTAATTCTCAGTTTAAAGGACAGGTCTTCAGAAAAGACTTCCCTGACTCTCCAAGGCCTCTCTTCTAATTCCCACCCAATCCCTGCCCTTCTTTTCTTGATCATGTTCATTCCATTTTGTAATTATATAATACTAACTGCGTCTTTATTTGTTTAGAAACCGTCTCCCTGGCTAGACTGTCACAATTTAAAGGCAAGGCCATGTCTATTTCACCCACACTTCTCAGAGCCAGACTCACAGTAGGTGTCAACAATTTTTTTTTTTGATACAGGGTCTCACTTGTTGCTCAGGTTGGAGTGCAGTGACATGATCACAGCTTACTGCAGTCTTGACCTCCCCTGGCTCAGGTGATCCTTCCACCTCAAACTCCTAAGTAGCTGGGACTACAGGTGTGTGCTACAAAGCCTGGCTAATTTTTGTATTTTTTGTGGAGATGGGATCTTGCCATATTGCCCAGGCTGGTCTCGAAATCCTGGGCTCAAGTGGTCCTCCTGTCTTGGCCTCCCAAAGTGCTAGGATTACAGACACGAGCCACCATGCCTGGCCCCAACAAATACTCTTTGAATGAAAGAACGAATGAGCGAGTGAATGGCAAAGCTTGAATTGAAACCCTGGCATCCTTGCCGAGTGGACTCACTGCTCATCTCTCAGTGTGGTCAGACCTGAATGAGGATGCCTGAGTCCATCTTGTTCTAGGGCACCTTTCTTTCTTTTTGTCAGAACAACTCAGCCAAATAAAATTCTAGTTTATCTTTAGGGTTTTTTTTTTTTCTTTTTTTTTTTGAGACGGAGTTTCGCTCTTGTTGCCCAGGCTGGAGTGCAATGTCAAGATCTCAGCTCACTGCAACCTCTGCCTCCCAGGTTCAAGTGATTCTCCTGCCTCAGCC
>NW_012114666.1:2144157-2159438 GCF_000951035.1 Colobus angolensis palliatus | reverse complement strand
TAATTACCATGGTAACAGCTTCCTGGTAGATGTAGAGTGCTGGGATTATGGGTGTGAGCCACCACGCCCAGCCCCACACTTTTTTTTTTTTTTTTCTTGAGATGTTTTGCTCTGTCGCCCAGGCTGGAGTACAGTGGCACGATCTCGGCTCACTGCAACCTCTGCCTCCCAGGGTCAAGCAATTTCCCCTGCCTCAGCCTCCCAAGTAGCTGGGATTACAGGCGTCTACCACCACACCCAGCTAATATTTTTATATATTTAGTGGAGACAGGGTTTGTCATATTGGTCAGGTTGGTCTTGAACTCCTGACCTCAGGTGAACCACCCGCCTCAGCCTCCCACAGTGCTGGGATTACAGGCATGAACCACTACGCCCGCCCCCCACGCTGCCCCCACTTCTAAACCATCAGATCTCATGAGACCTCACTATCTTGAGAACAGCAAAGGGGAAAATCTGCCCCCAGGATTCAGTCACGTCCCACCAGGTCCCTCCCTCAACATTGGGAATTACAATTCAACATGAAATTTGGGGAGGGGCACATAGCCAAACCATATCAAGGCCCATGACCCAAGCTTAGCCAATCAGAGTCCTTCCCTGGGACTTGTCTAATCCCTGGTCATGATGCTGTACGGCTGTGAAGCTGCACCCCATGTGGCCGTGGCTCTCCTCAGGGAGACAGCCACTCTAAGACTCAGACTGACTCACCAGGAGCAGCAACAACAACAGAAGGCCCTTCGAATAGCAATGACCCCATTTAGTGGGCATCCGCGATGTGCCAGGCACTTCGCACACATTTTTCCTAAAGCCTCCACCAACATTACTTTCCTGTTCTGCAAAATGGGGATGACGATGCTCTGGGAGACTAAGGTGCTTGTCCAAGATTTCAACATGGCGGAGCCAAGGTTCCAACACAGAGAGGCGTGCCTGCAAACCCTGCAGCCTCTGAGCTGGCCCGTAGGATGCTGCTTGCCACCCATCTTGGGGAGTCCCCTGCCTTAGACCTTGTTCTTGGCCCAGGAGAACTGAGGGCATCCTTTGTATAGCTCTGTTTTCACAGTGAGTGAGGGTGGGCACATGTCTGGCTGAGCGTAGGGTGAACAATAGACCCAGTGCCAAGGTCTCCAAAGCTTTCCCTCCCACCCCTCCTCTCACTCCCTCAGGGCAGATGCATTTGGGGTCACAGTGGAAGCTACTCTCATGAATACCTATGTGACAAAGGGCTGCTTCATGGAAGAGAAAGTCTCTCTGCCCAACACTAAGCCAAGCGCCAGTTAAACAGCTGTAAAGCACACCCATTCCAAGGAAGTATTAAAAAAAAAAAAAAATCCTATATCTCCCATGTAGGTAGGCACATCCCAGGGAGGCTGGGGCAGAGCTGCTAATGGCCAGGGGAATGGCTGGTGCATCTCTCAAAATTGGATCACACCAGCTCCTGGCTCCATCAGCCAGAACGGGATGGCATGCACTCCCGAGGGGGCTCTGCGACCCTGGAGCAGTGCTGGGGGGCTCTCTGGAGGACAGGAAGGCCCCTCTGCGCCAGATTTTCAGCAACATCAGGATGTGGAGAGAGCCCAGCTCACCACATCCCCTTGGCGAACTATGACAAGAAATGCACCAGCTTTCAACACAGCTCTTGTTCTCCATCAATGGGTTCCATTGTATGCACAAATTCCCCAGCACCAGGAGTTGGTTCTGTGCCCTGGCCAGAGTCTCAAACCAAGGGACCTGGTCTCTTCCACGCCCTTCCTCAGGGTTGTGCAGCATCCCCAAAGTCTGGTCAAAGAGCTTCACCTCAGGGAGTCTCCTTTCACTTTTATCTGTGGAGGAGCTAGGAGGGTGGAGAGCCACAGGAACCACTTGGCCATTCGTCTTCGGGGCACTTGAGCCTTTGAGGTTTTCCCCACTGGCCCCACCTCACTGCCCTCCACTTGATATTTCTCATTCAAGTCCAGGGCAGAGATTGGCAAACTACTACCTGTGGCCCACCACTTGTTTTCCTAAATAAAGTTTTATTGGAACACAGCCATGCTCATTGTTTATATATTGTTTATGGCTGCTTTGTCCTTACAATGGTAGAGTTGAGTAGTCATGACAGAGATGGTACAGTTCACAAAGCTTAAAATATTTACTATCTGGTCCTTTATTTTTTTTTTCTTTTCTTTCTTTTTTTTTTTTTTTTTTTGAGATGGAGTCTCGCTCTGTTGCCCAGGCTGGAGTGCAGTGGCACGAACTCGGCTCACTGCAAGCTCTGCCTCCTGGGTTCACACCATTCTCAAGCCTCAGCCTCCCAAGTAGCTGGGACTACAGGTGCCCACCACCACACCTGGCTAATTTTTTTGTATTTTAGTAGAGACAGAGTTTCACCGTCTTAGCCAGGATGGTCTTGATCTCCTGACCTCGTGATCCGCCCGCCTCAGTCTCCCAAAGTGCTGGGATTACAGACATGAGCTATGGCGCCCAGCTGCATCTGATCCTTTAAAGAAAAACTTTACCTTCCCATGATCTAGGTCCAAGAAAAGACTACAGCCAATTAACTTTTGGCATTTCCATTGTTTTGGCTCCATTGACTGATTCATTCATTTGACAAATATTTCTTGAGTATCTACTATCCACTAAGCTCTGAGCTAGGTGCTCAGAATACAGAGATGGACAAGGCAGACATGTATGTGCCTGTCGCCAAGGAAAGCAGAGGAGATGACCACTGTGCAAGCAGCTCACACATTGTTAGTTACAATTGTGTTGAGTGTTACAAAAGAGAGGGTGGTGTGCTCTGGACTCAGCCAACGGGTCAGGGACAGCTTCCTGGTGAGAGTAATATGTCAGCTAAGACCTCGAGGATGAGAAGGAGTTAGCCAGGTCAACGGACTGGGGAGAGAGAGGATGGAGACTCCTCTAGACAGAGAGCCCAGCCTGGGTCAGGCAGGACAGACCACAGCTCCCTCCAGGAATAGAGTGAGGTCCTGGGAGGAAACATAGAGGTTGAACTTCCAGAGACGAGCCATCACTCTACCACGACTGGATCTGAGGAGGGACTGGGATTGATCCCTTCTTCCTCAAGACACTTAGGTTTCTATTTTCCCTGTGCAAAGCTCAGTCTTCTTCTTCTTTTTTTTTTTTCCTTGAGACGGAGTTTCACTCTTGTTGCCCCGCTGGAGTTGCAGTGGTGCGATCTCGGCTCACTGCAGTTTCTGCCTCCCTGTTCAAGGGGTTCTCCGGCCTCAGCCTCCTGAGTAGCTGGAAATGAAATACAGGCACCTGCCACCACGCCCAGCTGATTTTTGTAGTTTTGGTAGAGATGGGGTTTCGCCATGTTGCCCAGGCTGGCCTCAAACCCCTGACCTCAGGTGATCTGCCCGCCTCAGCCTCCCAAAGTGCTGGGATTACAGGCATGAGGCACCCTGCCCGGCCAAAGCTCAGTCTTAATTCAGATCAACATACAGGTTGTGAAGTGGAATTGCCCAATTTGGTAGCCACTAGCTACGTGCGGTAATTGAAATCTAAATTAGAATTAATATAAATAAGCTTTAAAATGTTCAGATCCTTGGTCACACTAGCCATAGTGCAAGTACTCAAGAACCACAGTGACCCCCTGTCAGACAGTGCTGCTGGAGGACATTTCCAGCATAGTAGAACATTTCCCTGGACAGCATGGCCTCGGGAAGGGCCCTGCCCCATCCTCCATCAAGAAGCCACCATGTGAGGATTTGTTTTTCAAATGGAAAAATAGATTCCGGGCATTGGGGTTTCAGATCTTCTGCCCATGATCAAGCTGTGTGATCTTGGGCGAGTTACTGAATTTCTTCAAGCCTCAGTTTCGCCATCTGCAATATAGACCCAGAGCAGTGTTTGGTGTATTATAGGCAGGGCTCCCTAAATGGCAGCTGAAATAGTTTTAACTTTTGTAGTAGAGTGAAAAAAAAAGTACAACCTTAACAATGGCCCCTGGGATCTCTGTTAGAGAGAAAATTGTTTTTGTTTGTGAGAGCATCATGCTAAGTTGCTGTTGGGGGAGGATGGACTCTGGGGGATGGGCTGCTTGAGTCTGCACTGGGAGATCAGGAACCTGTGTGTTATAGGACCAGGGAGGAGGCAGAGAAGTGGCAGGAGGCTGGGAATCACGAGGGATAGAGTGGGTGTGTGGCAGGCGCTGAACACATTCATTGGCTTGAACTGGAGCTTAGCTCTTCATCCCTCCATCCATTCATTCACTCGTACATCCGACAGGCCTATTTTAGCTGTATATGTCCAAAAACCTCACTGAAGGGAAGAGTTATGACTTATGTGACAGAATGATAAGCCAGAGGTGAATCAGATCTGGCTTTAGGGAAACCTGGATGTAGGGGTCTAGCTGAACAAAAGGATGAGGTTTCTCTCTCCTCTTTATTGGCCCCACTTTTTCCATCTCACAAGATGGCAGCCAGGTTTTTGTTTTGGTTTTTTTTTTTTCCTCTCTGACTGTCTGAAGATAGGCCGCCATCATGAATGACACCGTAACTATCCGCACTAGAAAGTTCATGACCAACCGGCTACTGCAGAGGAAACAAATGGTCATTGATGTTCTTCACCCCGGGAAGGCAACAGTGCCTAAGACAGAAATTCGGGAAAAACTAGCCAAAATGTACAAGACCACACCAGATGTCATCTTTGTATTTGGATTCAGAACTCATTTTGGTGGTGGCAAGACAACTGGCTTTGGCATGATTTATGACTCCCTGGATTATGCAAAGAAAAATGAACCCAAACATAGACTTGCAAGACATGGCCTGTATGAGAAGAACAAGACCTCAAGAAAGCAATGAAAGGAACGCAGGAACAGAATGAAGACAGTCAGGGGGACTGCAAAGGCCAGTGTTGGTGCTGGCAAAAAGCCGAAGGAGTAAAGGTGCTGCAGTAAAGGCTACCTGTGTCCATTTTGGATTTTTCAAGAGCAGATTATAATAAACTAAAAACTTTCATGTAAAAAAAAAAAAAAAAAAGATGGCGCCCAGGAGCTCCAGGGCCGCGTGGGTTTCCTGATTCCAGAAGAAGGGAACTGCAAGAGCCTTCCAGGGATCCCGGTGTCAGTCTCCTTGTGAGTCTTTGGGTTAGACTGGGTCACGTGCTTATCCCCGAGCTCATGGAACAGAACAGTCTACTTGGCTCCGGCTCTCAATATTCCTCACGGGCAGGGCCAAAGAAATTAAGGAACAAAGTAATTGAAGGGTCAACAAATTAAAGAAACCAAGGAACATGGAGAAAGCTGAGGTCAACAAATTAAAGAAACCAAGGAACATGGAGAAAGCTGAGTGGATCCTGGGCATGGAACAAGGGATGTCCACCATAACGAATTCACTCAACTCTTTAGGGCTGGGCTCTCGGCGCAGCAGAAAACAAGCTGAGCCCTCGGCCTGCACGGAGCTTACATTCTATTGGAAGGAAATAGCCTCATCCCCACGGCCCTTCTCTCCCTGCCCTGGGGAGACTGGAGACAGAGCCTCCTCTCCCTCCTGGTCTGAGTCCAGCCCCAGGAAAGGAGTGAAATTAACCGTCCATTGTGTTAGTGACACTTCCTGGGAGCAACAAAGGGCCTTTCACAGTGAGAAAATGAAGCAAGTAGATGCGGGACGACCTGGAAGTCACAGAACGTGGTTGTCGAGGTGCCAGATGGAAAATGCCCAACAGGTCGTGTTCAGAAATTGAAGCTGAAACAGACACGCTCTTGAAAAAAAGTCCATATATGGCTGGCATTTCAGATGCACTTTGTGAAGTCAAGGACACTAGGCTGGGTACTCAGAAACAGGAAGCACCCAGAAGGTCCTGGAAAAATCAGTAAGCAATGGGAGCCAAGTTCTCTTTCGGGTCCGCCCTCACTCTGCTGGGTCCAAGCAGCTGTGGACCAAGGGAGAACTGAAGCACCTGGCATTTGGCCTCAGTCCCCATCCCTCTCCCTGCCATGCAAACCCCTCTCAATGGAAAATTGTAGGCAGATGGAGTATCAAGAAAACAGACGGTGGAGGCAGGGAGCATGGAAGAACCAAGGGACTAAAAGCAGAGAGCAGAGAACGGCAGGCGGGGAACGGGCCGGGCTGGTTAGCCGGGCCAAAACTTGGAGGAGTCTGGAAGCCAAGGACATGAGCCTCCTCATTATCCCAAGAGCCCCCGGATGCTCAGTGGGAGTGAAGCTGGGGGGTGGGGGTCAGGACTCTATTCATCTCCCAAGGCTGCCCTAAAACAACAGAAATCTATTCTCACACTTTTGGAGGCTACAAGTCAGAAACCGAGGTGCCGGCAGAGCCATGCTGCCTCCAAAGTCCCTAGGGGAAGTCCTTCCTTGCCTGGTCTGGCTTCTGGTGGCTCCTAGCCATCCTGGCGTTCCTCAGTTTGCCGCTGCGTTGCTCCCGTCTCTGCCTCCGTCTTCAAATGGGCTTTGTTTGTGTATCTCTGTGTGTCCTCTCCTCTTCTTATAAGGACACCACTCATTGGGTTTAGTGTCCACCCTAATCAAATATAACCTCATCTGAACCAATTACATCTGGGAAGCCCCTATTTTCAAATAAAGTCACGTTCTGAGGTTCTGGTGGACGTGAATTCTGGGGGGAACACCATTCCATCAATGACAGTGGCCAGCTATGATTTTCACTTGGCAAAAAGGACTCCAGCAGCATGAAGAAGGTTTGAAGGAGGCCAGTTTGGAATCAGGAGACAGCTAGGAGGCAGAAGAGAGGTGGAGGGGGGCCTAGGCCAGGAGGGGGTGGTGGCGAGGGAAGAAAGTGCATGGCGTTGAAAGATGTTGAGGAAGGAAAATCCACAGGATGGGTGGGATGTGGGGGCAGAGTGAAAGGTGGACTGTGATAACGCCACCAGGCCAAGTGTGGTGGCTCACACCTGCAATCTCAAAACTTTGGGAGGCCAAAGAGGGAGGATTGCTTGAGGCCAGATGTTTGAGAGCAACCTAGGCAACATGGACTTCATCTCTACAAAAAAACCAAAAACAAAAACCAAAAAATTAGTCAGACATGGGGCACACCTGTGGTCCCAGCTACATGGGAGGCTGAGGCAGGAGGATTGCTTGGGCCCAGGAGCTCAGCGCTACAGGGAGCTGCGATCAGGCCACTGCACTCCAGCCTGGGTGACACAGTGAGACCCTGTCTCAAAGGGGAAAATATGGAGACTTCCCCAGCTTTCTGGGTGGCTTATCAGTCTTATTTTCTGGGAACACAATTTGGTGAGGCTTAGGATATGATACAAAATAGACAGGCAGAGGCAAAGAAAGAAATGCTTTTTAAAAAGAGAGAGAAGAGGCCGGGCGTGGTGACTCACGCCTGTAATCCCAGCACTTTGGGAAGCCGAGGCGGGTGGATCACGAGGTCAGGAGATCGAGACCATCCTGGCTAACACGGTGAAACCCTGTCTGTACTAGAAATATATATATATAAAAAATTAGCCGGGTGTGGTGGCAGGCGCCTGTAGTCCCAGCTACTCGGGAGGCTGAGGCAGGAGAATGGTGTAAACCCAGGAGGCAGAGCTTGTAGTGAGCCGAGATCGCGCCACTGCTCTCCAGCCTGGGAGACACAGCGAGACTCAGTCTCAAAAAAAAAAAAGAAAGAAAAAAGAGAGAGAAGAAAGCCTGAGCTTGTTGACACCCCACGAGATTTGCCCACAGGCTGCAGGAGTTCACTTGGCCACTCCTAAACCTCTTGGCTCAGCACGTGGGCACCACTCAGCAGCTGACTACGGCTCTCGATGGAATAAATAACCCTCCCCTGAGCTCATTCTTCCATCAGCCCCTCCCCGCCACTCACTCTGGCCCAGGGACCAGGGGAATTGCTGGGGACATGGCTGAATGCAGCATCCGGTGGCTCACGGGCTAGGACCGCTGACACAGTGATGAGCCTCCTCCTGCTCGCCTGCTCTCTGGGGTGACAGCCAGACTCGGGGGCAGGGGCAGGTCTTCAGGGCTAGGGTCTCTGACCCGAAATGCTGGGAGGGTTTCCTCCATTGCAATTCCCTTCGGAGATCCTGGCGACTCAGAGATAAAGACCACAGAGGCTGACCTTGGGCTGCCGGGGTTTGCCTGGAATCTGGGTGCATTTCTTGGGGCTCCCAGGACACACTAACATGAACTTGGTGGCTTAGAAAAGAAACCTATGCCCCTACAGTTCTGGAGACCGAAGCCTGAGGTCAGTATCACTGTGCTGAAATCCTGGTGTGGGCTGGGCTACGCTCCCTCCAGAGGCTCCAGGGCAGGGTCCTTGCCTGGCCTGGCTTCTGACCGTTCCTGGTGTCACTTGACTTGTGGCCACCGCAATCTCCAAAGTCCACATCTCCACCTCTCCTTCTGCCCTCCTCTTCTTAAAATGCATGTGATTGCAGTTAGGGCCCCCTGCTAATCCAGGATCACCCACATCTCCAGCTCTTTAACCTCACCTGCCATGATCCTTTTAGAAGGTAACATTTACAGGTTCTGGGGATTAGGACCTGCTACGTCTTGGGGGGCTTTTATTCTACTTCCTCCAAACTCCTTCACTTACAAGCTGTGTGGGTAAGGCACTTATCCTCCCTGTGCTTCAGTTTCCTCGTATAAAAATAGCAGATACTCTGCTTTTTGTTTTTTGGGTTTTTTTTTTAGACAGAATCTTGCTCTGTTGCCCAGGCTGGAATGCAGTGACATGATGACCACTCACTGCAGCCTTGATCTCTCAGGCTCAAGCGATCCTCCTGCCTTGGCCCCCCAAGTAGCTGGGACTATAGTGCATGCTATCATGCCCAGCTACCTTTTGTATTGTTTGCAGAGACAGGACTTCACCATGTTGCCCAGGCTGGCCTTGAACTCCTGAGTGCATAGATCTGCCCCCCTCAGCCTCCCAGTGCTGGGATTACAGGTGTGAGCCACCACACCCAGCTGACACTCTGCTTTTTAACAAAAGAACCCACAATTTTTAGCTGGCCACAAGGTCATTCGAATACAGACTGCATTTCCCAGGTCCCCTTGCAGCTTCACAAGACCACGTGCCCAAGTCCAGCCAATGGGACATAAGCAGCAGTTGGTGTGTAGGGTTTCTGGGCAGGGTCCTACTCCTTTCCTTCCCTCATTTATGCCATGATGTTTAGAGGACTGGGACCATCTTAGACCGTGAGGTGAATTTGGGAGTGGAGGCCAACACGTCACAGGTTTTTATGAAGATTAAATAAGAGGCACATGTGCAGCCTTGAGGAGAGGCCTGACATGTACACATGCTCCATGGGGGCTTATTTCTCTTTCCCTACTGCTGCTTCTTCCCCCTCTTCTCCTTCCCCCTTCCCCTCTACCTCTTTTCTTCCTCTCCCCTCCTTCTCCTCCCCCTCCTTTATTCCCCCCCTCTTCCTCTTCCCACTCCCCTCCTGGCTTCTCTTCCCCCTTTCCCTGTCTTCCTTCCTCTCCCTCTCTTTCTGTCCCTCCCCTTCCCTTCCCTCTCCTTCCTCCTTCTCTCCCTCCTCATCCTCCTTTCCCTCCTCCTCCTCTCCCTCCTCCTCCTGTCCCTCCTCCTCCTCTCCTTCCTCCTCTCTTTCCTCTTCCTCTCCCTCCTCCTCTCCCTCCTCTTCCTCTTCCTCCTGTCCCTCCTCCTTCTCTCCCTCCTTCTCTCCCTCTCCATCCTCTCCCTCCCAATCCTCCTATCCCTCCTCCTCTCCCTCTCCATCCTCTCCATTCCCATCCTCCTCTCCTTCCCCCTCCTCCTCTCCCTCCTTCTCCTCCTCTCTTCTCCCTCCCTCTCCTCCTCTCTTCTCCCTCCCTCTCCTCCTCCTCTTTTCCCTCCCTCTCCTCCTCTTTTCCCTCCCTCTCCTCCTCCTCTCCCTCTTCCTCCTCATCCTCTCCCTCCTCCTCTCTCTCCTCCTTTCTCTCCTCCCCTCCCTCCTCCTCGTTGTATTCCTCCTCCCCTTCCTCCTCCCTCCTCCTTCTCCTCTTCTTTATCCTCTCCCTTCTCCTCCTCCTCTCCCTCCTCCTCTCCCTCCTCCTCCTTCTATTCCTCCTCCCCTTCCTCCTCCTTTCCCTTCTCCTCCTCCTTCTCTTCTTCTTTATCCTCTCCCTTCTCCTCCTCCTCTCCCTTCTTCTTTATCCTCTCCCTTCTCCTCCTCCTCTCCCTCCTCCTCTCCCTCCTCCTCCTTCTATTCCTCCTCCCCTTCCTCCTCCTTTCCCTTCTCCTCCTCCTTCTCTTCTTCTTTATCCTCTCCCTTCTCCTCCTCCTCTCCCTCCTCCTCCTCTCCCTCCTCCTCTCCTCCTTGCTGTTACTGCTGTTTTGCTTCTGCGTCTGGGTTGCAGATCCCACAGGCAGCCTTGGGGACAGCATGCTGCCTCCGACAAGGGTTCCAGGGGCTCCTTGAACAGTGTGTTTACACACGCCACACCCACAGCTTGCTTTTTTAAGTCATTCTTTATTAGTAATGAAAACAACGCATTACTAAGCAAGCCACTGCACTGGGCGCTTGACTTGCCTGGTTTTCAAACTCTCCAGCAATTACTAGGTAAAATTATCATTATGCTGAATCTTGTCTTATCTTTATGAAAGTCATAGCTATCATTCCCTAATTTAAAGATGAAGATAGTGAGGATCAGAGAGGATGTCGCCCGTTCACAGTCCCATAGCTCGTTGTGTTGGAATCAGGGGTCAAACCAACTCCTACCCTTGACTTGGGCTTCCTTCTATGGTAATGTATGGAGCCCGCACAGGGAACTGGCTCTGGGTTAATAAATATTGGGAGGTGAAAAAGATCAACCCCCACCTTGGAGGAATTCCTCATAGGAGGGTTATGCTGAGCTGGGAGACCGTTTGGGGTCAGGTGCTTGAGGTGGTTTCCCGGAGAAGACATGATTTGAACGGAGCCACGAAGAATGGATAGGGCGTGTATAGACAGAAAATGGAGTGAGCTGGGCATGGCTGGGAGGCTGTGAGCTGGGCATGGTTGGGAGGCTGGGGGTACTGGAAAATCAGGAGGTGGACAGTTTATCCTGGGGTGAGGGTCTTGAGTCTACACAAAGTAATGCTTCCACCTTTTAATCAGAGATTTGTGAGTTTCTTTCTTTCTCTTCCAAGAAAGTTTTGCTTTGTTTTGTTGTTTTGAGACAGGGTCTCACTCTGTCATCCAGGCTGGAGTACAGTGGCATGATCAGGGCCCACTGCAGCCTTGACCTCCCAGACTCAAGCGATCCTTCCGCCTTGGTCTCCAGAGTAGCTGGGACTACAGGTGTGCACCACCATGCCCAGCTAATTTTTGTATTTTTAGTAGAAATGGGGTTATGCCATGTTGCCTAGGCTGGTCTCGAACTCCTGGACTCGAACAATCTGCCTGCCTCAGCCTCCCAAAGTGCTTGAATTACAGGCATGAGACACTGTGCCCAACCATTCTTTAATTTATGTAAACACAACCCATGTTCATTGGGAGGAATGTGGAATATACAGACAATCACAGAGCAGGCCTCTCCACCGGAGATTCCCCGCTGTCCGGTCAGCAGCGGGCATGGCTCACCTTCGGGAGCCCTTCCCAGCACCGGGCACCCTGCTGTTCACTCGCCACTCACCCTTAGATTCCCAGATATGCAAACTAATGTACTCTAGACGGGCACGACCCTCTGTGTCTTCTTGTGATATTAAAAAAAAAAAAAACTGGGAGCCCGGTACGGTGGCTCACATTTGTAATCCCAGCACTTTGGGAAACCGAGGTGGGCAGATCACTTGAGGCCAGGAGTTCGAGACCAGCCTGGGCAACATGGCGAAACCTCGTCTCTACTAAAAATACAAAAATTTGCCAGACATGATGGAGTGCATCTGTAGTCCCAGCTACTTAGGAGGCTGAGGTGGGAGGATCACTTGAACCCGGGAGCAGAGGCAGAGGTTGCAGTGAGCCATTGCACTCCAGCTTGGGTGACAGAGTGAGACCCTGTCTCAAAAACAACAACAACAATTTTTTTTTGAGATACTTGTAGATTCATATACAATTGAAAGGAATAATTCAGGGGGATCTCGTGTATTCTTCACCAAGTTTCCCCAAATGGTAAGTTCGTGCATAACCAGAGTGCAGTATCACAATCAGGAGTGGACGTCGATACAAGCCTCCCACACAGTCGGATGCCCCCAGTTGTTCCTGCATACGCTTGTGTTATTTAGTCCTGTATCATTTTATCACGCGTGTAGGTGGGTGCGATCCTCACCGCAGGTCAAGACGCAGGACGGTTCTGTCTTGGTCCGTTTGGGCTGCTGTAACAAATAACACCCTAGACCGGGTGGCTGCAGCAGTCCATATTTACTTCTCTCAGTTCTGGATGCTGAGAAGTCCAAGATGAAGGTGCTGGCAGACCCCATATGTATGACCCGGCGAGATCACAATGTGTTTAACCTTGGATCCTTGGTTTGTGGACATCCATCCTCTGGTCGTGTCCTCACCAAGGCCAGAAGGAAAATCATCTCTCTCCTGTCTCTTATAATCCCAAATATGAGGGCTCCGCCTTCATGACCTCATCACCCCTCGAAGGCCCCACCTCCTAATACCAACCGAATACCGTCACACCGAGAATTAGGCTTGCGCACGTGAATCTGCGTGAATGCAAGCATGCTGTTTGCATCAAGCTCTGTCACATCGACCCCTCATCTGCCCTTTCTAAGGCCACAGTCGCTTTCCATTCCTTTCCACCCTGACAGCCACTCATCTGTTCTCCATAGCTATAATTTTGTCACTAAAAGAATATTAGATAGGCCGGGTGCAGTGGCTCATGCCTGTAATCCCAGCACTTTGGGAGGCCGAGGTGGGCAGATCGCTTGAGGTCAGGAGTTCAAGACCAGCCTGGCCAATATAGTGAAACCCCATCTCTACTAAAAATACAAAAATTAGCCAGGTATGATGGCGGGTGCCTGTAATTCCAGCTACTTGGGAGGCTGAGATGGGAGAATCGCTTGAACCCGGGAGGTGGAGGTTGCAGTGAGCTGAGATGGCACCATGGCACTCCAGCCTGGGCGATAAAGCAAGTCTCCATCTCAAAAACAAAAACAAAACAAAAAAACAAAAACAAACAAAAGGATGTTAGATAAGTGGAATTATACATCATAAAACCTTCTGAGATTTTTTTTTTTTACATGGCAGAATGCCCTTGGGTCTCCATGTAATTTTGCATTCTACAGCGTGAGGAATGTATTCAAGTACACAGCGAGATCACAGTATGTTTAACCTCCTCCTGCTGTGTAGGTTATTTTCACTTAAACATTATTTTGAATCATGCTGTGGCAAATATCCTTGAAGCTAAGTATACATTTGTATAAAGATTTATTTCTTAAGACAGGTTCCTTGCACTGGACTTGCTGGGTCAGTAGTCTCGCCAGGTTTTAAAGGCATTTCACCTAATTGCCCACTACAAGCAAGGTTCTCATTTTTACCCCTCCAGCTGGTGAGGGAGACAGTTTGGCTCCCTACATCCTTGCATCCTTTCTTAAGGAGAAAACTCCTGTCCCCTGCAGCTCATCTCAGGCCCAAGACTGCTAGGAGTGGACAGAAAGGGGACGAGAGCAGAGGAACCATCTGAGCATCAGTAAGAGAGGGGACGGGGCCTGGGCTCTGGCCGGGCTCTGCAGCACAGGGTCCTGGTTTCGGTGGAGAATTATGTGACAGCCCTACCGATAGGACGTGGGGAAGGAGTAGACCCTTCTCTACCTTCTCCCTCTCAGACTCCTGGACCTCTTGTTCCACTTGCAAGACATCTTCACAGTGCAGGGGTCACAGGCATAGACACGGGGGGCCGGACAGCTCGCAGAAATGGCGATGGAAGGAAAACATGCCCCCACTCCTTTCTCCCAAGACACTCATTCTCTTCTCCAGCGCTCTGCCTCCCTCCCTAGGCTTTCACAGATACAAGAGCACCGCAAGAAAGAGTCTCCTTTCCCCTTCACCAGCACAGCCCAGACATGCTCCAGCCTCAGGCCCTTTGTCTCTGCCAGTCCCTCCAGCTGGTGGGCTCTTCCCGCACTTACCCCTCCCCTTCTGCAGGTTTCCCCCAGTGCCACCTTCCCAATGAGGCCTTCCTTATCCACCCACAGAACTCTTAACCCATTTTCCTGCTGAAATTTTCCTATTAGCATTTATCACCAGCCACAAGCTATGTGTTTTATGTATTCATATATATTTGTAATCTGTTTTTTCTGTTTTGCTGTCTTGTTCCATGCTGTATTCTCAGTGCCAAGAACAATGCCTCCTGTGCAGGAAGCACTTAAAACGTCTTATTGAACGAATGAGTGAATGAATCAACACATGAATGGGTGGATGAAAGACCAGACAAATAAAACAGTGGATGGAAGCAGTAGAAGGAAGGAAGGAAAGAAAAAAGAAAAAGAAGGAAGGGAGAAAGAGAGAAAAAAAAGAAAAGAGAAAAGGATGGAAGAAAAGAAAGAAAGGAAAATTTAAAAAGGAAAAAAGGAAAGAAAGAAAAATAAAGAAACGAAGGAGGGAAGGAAGGAAAGAAATAAAGAAAGGAAAAAGGAAAGAAAGAAAAATAAATAAAGGAGAAAAGGAAGAGAGGAAAGAAAGAAAGAAAAAAGGAAAAAAGAAAAATAAAGAAATAAAGGAAGGACGGAAGGAAGGAAAGAAAGAAATAAAAAAGAAAAAAAGGGAAAAAAGAGAAGGAAGGAAGGAAGAATGAGAAAGAAAGAAAAGAAAGAAGAAGAAAGAGAAGGAAGGAAGAAAGAAAAAGAGAAAGAAAGAGAAAGAAAGAAAGAAAGGAACTCTATCATAAGCAAAGTTGTGCTGGCATGTGACATCTCGCAGGCAGCAAGTCTCTAGATTGGGAAACAAAAGGGACTGTTGAGGCCTGGAGTAAACCAGTGTGGTTTGGTCTACAGGGGGCACCTGCCATCCCACTCCAGCCCACGGCTACTTGGTCTTCAGTTTTTCAGGATTGAGCAGAAAAATCTCAACTTACATTAGCATAACCAGCTAAAGTTGCCAATATTTGATCATTTCTTAACCCACAGAAATAGTAATTCCATGTGATTCAAACTCAATGCGCAATTCCTTCCAATTTAACTTGTTGCGAATCAATTAATAGTAACACCACCATCAACAGCAACAAACTCACTGCTTGGGCCAAAGGGACACATCTGTGAGGTGGGTCCTCCCAGGGCCACTGCTTTGCAAGCTCCACAGAGGCCTGGAGCAGCCAGTTGCCATCCCCCAAAGCCAAGTGCAGAGCCCTGCTCTGGGCCAGGGGCTTGGTCTAGCCACCTGCGTGCTCTGGGCCAGGGGCTTGGTCTAGCCACCTGCGTGCTCTGGGCCAGGGGCTTGGTCTA
>NW_012114666.1:2137834-2144107 GCF_000951035.1 Colobus angolensis palliatus | reverse complement strand
GGCTTGGTCTAGCCACCTGCGTGCTCTGGGCCAGGGGCTTGGTCTAGCCACCTGAGTGCTTTGGGCCAGGGGCTTGGTCTAGCCACCTGCGTGCTTTGGGCCAGGGGCTTGGTCTAGCCACCTGTGTGCAGAGAGGAGCTGGGCTGACAGGCACTGAGATGATGTGGGACATGCAGGGTGAATCCCCTCCCCCAGGGGTGGGGGCTCAGGTTCTGGACGGGTGAGAGACCGGGCCTCTCCCTGCTGGAGCCCCAGGTGCCAACTGCAAGCCCTTGCAAGGAGCACCCATCTCAGTGAGAGGCTCTGACCCCAGCGGATCTCCGGGAGCCAGCAAGAGGCAGGTGTCACCTTTGCGAGGTCCAGACTCAGCCAGTTCTGCTCCCGGGGGTGTGATTTCATGAGGTGGCGAGAGCTTGTCAGCACTGGTGCTGCATGTAGTCAGATGGATGCACAGATGTTTGAAACTTGGAAAGGCGTTAAAGAGCCTTCTGGGCAATTGAGGGGGCTGGGGGAAGAAGAATCTTCTAGCAGTAAAACAACCAGTCACCCAGGACCGTGAGGGGCCTTGGTGGGACTGAGAAGTGGGTCTATCCGTGTGAAGGGCTGCGTCGGGCACGAGCCTTCCCTCACAGTGCGGTGATGGGGCTCACTACCCAGGGCCCGGCCCGAGGGGTTCAATTCTCCCCTTCAAGGGCAAGTAGGGAGGCTCCTCCTCCCCACCCTGCCGAGCATCCTAGGATCTCCCATCCCCTTTGGGTTTGACACAGGTCCCAGGTGCTGACAGTTCATTCTGCCGTTCATTTTCCGACTGTCTCATTCATTCAGAAGCACATGTACATTAAACATCTACCACGAGGGATCCTTAAGGGAACAGGAGACAAAGCTCTGGTCTTCTGGCTCCCACATCTGAGTGGGGCAGATGGTAGACGGTAAACATGTGGGTTTGCTGTGTGAGGTGGGGAGTTGTGGGAAGTTCTCCTCCAAGAGAAGACTGGGTGGTCAGTGGGAGAGAGTTCTGGGCTGACTTTGCACATAACGTTAATTTTTTTTTTTTTTTGAGACAGAGTCTCATCTGTTACCGAGGCTGGAGCGCAATGACGCGATCTCGGCTCACGGCAACCTCCCCCTCCCAGGTTCAAGCGATTCTCCTGCCTCAGCCTCCCGAGTAGCTGGGACTACAGGTGTGTGCCACCATGCCTGGCTAATTTTTTGTATTTTTAGTAGAGATAGGGTTTCACCATGTTGGCCAGGCTGGTCTCAAACTTCTGACCTCAGGTGATCCACCCACATAAGCATCCCAAATTGCTGGGATTATAGGCGTGAGCGGCCATGCCCAGCTGAGGAAGACATAATATTAATATTGATACTCAAACCAAGACAGCACAACAAGAGCTATAAAGGGAGGTCCTAGGGTTTGTGGGGAAGCCACAGGGACTTAACCTACAAAGAAACACACGCCTTGCTTAGTCTGAGACTCTTTGCTTGAAAATGAATTCTCATGGGGAACTTTTCTGCAACCCAGGACACTTTTAGAGGAATTCAGAAACACTTATCGAGAGCTTCCTGTGTTTTAGGTGCTGAGATATGATGCTGAGGCCAAAAGAGGCATGGTCTGTGTAATGCTTAATACTGAGTGTCGACTTGATCGGACTGAAGGGTGCAATGTTGATCCTGGGAGTGTCTGTGAGGGTGTTGTCAAAGGAGATTAACATTTGAGTCAGGGGGCTAGGGAAGGCAGAGCCATCCTTAATCGGGTGGGCACCACCTAATCAGCTGCCAGAGAACATAAAGCAGGCAGAAAAATGTGAAAAGAGAGACTGGCCTAGCCTCCCAGCCTACGTCTTTCTCCTGTGCTGGATGCTTCCCGCCCTTGAACATCGGACTCCAAGTTCTTCAGTTTTGGAACTCAGACTGGCTCTCCTTGCTCCGCAGCCTGCAGATGGCCTATTGAGGGACCTTGTGATCGTGTAAGTTAATACTCAATAAACTCCCCTTTACACACACACACACACACACACACACACACACACACACACATATCCTATTCGTTCTATCCCTCTAAGAGAACCCTGACTAATACGGTCTGTCTCCTACATCTCATGGTCTAACTGGGAGACAGATGATAAGCATTAACCAAATGACCCAATGAATGGATGAGCAGGTACAGCTGTGATAAGTGTGGGCCCAGGGAGAGAAGGGGTGCTCTGGTTGCTTTTAAAAAGGGGCTTTGACTCAGTTTGCCATGGATGTCTTTGCTGGGGGAGCCCCAAAACTTGAGCAGACTTTGATCAGATGCGAAGCAGAGAGAACAGTGTCCCAGGCAGAAGGCCGATGTGTGCCAAAGCCAGAGGGGGACGGAGGAGCCTCAGGCCAGCATGACAGTGCCCTGTGAGGGAGGGGCAAGGAGGTGGGAGAGGAAATGCTGAGGTCCCAGGGCTAGACTAAAAAATGTCACCTATGGGCTGGGTGCAGTGGCTCACGCCTGTAATCCCAGCACTTAGGGAGGCCTAGGCAGGTGAATCACCCGAGGTTGGGAGTTTGAGACCATTCTGGCCAATATGGTGAAACCCCGTCTCTACTAAAAATAAAAAAATTAGCTGGGCGTGGTGGCGGGCGCCTGTAATTCCAGCTACTCAGGAGGCTGAGGCATGAGAATCGCTTGAACCCAGGAGGCGGAGGTTGCAGTGAGTCGAGATCGTGCCACTGCACTCCAGCCTGGGTGACAGAGAGAGACTCCATCTCAAAAAACAAACAAAAACCATCACCTACGGCCATTCAAAGATTTTATCCTTGGAGCTCTGTAAAGCCAGAGACCGAGTTTAGCAGGATTTAACTGACACAATCAGTGTTCTGAAGAGGTCGCCCTGGTCAGATTCTCTTCTGCCACCTTCCCTCCTCTCCTACCTATTGGGGTCCTCGGACTGGAGCCAAGGAGCAGAGAGGCTGAGATTTACCACGACGTGACAGAAAGGGCTGTCATTTCATTTGAGCCAGCCGCTGCACAATGATTGTCATCTTGCCAGTTACCATCCTGTTTCCAAAAGCACTTTACTGCTGAGGAATGAATGGGACTCGATATGGCCTTATGTAACAGTTGGACTTCCTCACCGGCTTGAAAACAGAGCTCCTGTCAGACTATCGGCCCTTAAGAGCATGCCTTGGATCTGATAAACAGACGTTGGCAAATGGGAGGTTGGAAGGTGGTGCCAGGCTCTGTGGTTTGGACTGGTCCTACGAGCGAAACAATCGAAGAGGCTAACCATCTGCAGAAGAGAAAAGAGGAAGGGAAACTCAGCCTGAGACACAAAGAGGAAGTGTAGGAGACAGAGGTGCTACAGTGGATGAGGTCCTAGTCCCACCCCTGTTACTACAGCCTTGCAGACTACTGCCTGCCCACCAGCAGGATGCCACGTTTGTAAGGCGAGTAGACGTTCTGTTGATTTCACTAACCTTCCTTCCTGTGATGCCTCCTTCAGGAATAAAGGGGCGGATGAGGTTGCAAGGATGGAGGTGGGAAGGAAGATTGGCAGACAATTCTGTAGAGAGCTTTTGCGGATGATGAGTTGCCCTACACGCTTGCTGATGTTCACTTAGAAATTGTAAAGCCTTTACTGCTGTTGCCATTGGATGGTTTTGGACAGAGCTAGGCACATTCTCTTGCACAGGGCTACTTGAGACCATGGACAACTGGCCAGAGACTTGGCTGCAAGTCTGCCCTGCTGACCTGTTAGGAGTTCAGGGAACCACACAGAGACCCCACTTGAGCATATTTATAGGACAACATCTATTATTTGGATGGACAGGAGATGGAGACAAGATCTGCTCAACCAAATCCACTTCCCCAGCTTTTATCATGTAGGCCACTGTTAGGCATGTATTCTCTTCAATGCAGCCCAAAGAATCCCCAATTAATACACCAGAGGGCCCCCTGAATATTCTTGCCAAAGCCTTTGAGTGTGCAAGGTCTTGAGCCAGCAAGTAAGAATTCCATTCCTTGTGTTGTGCTGCCCTGGTGAATTTCTGAAGCGGTGCTATTTGGCTCTTTCTTGATACAATGCATGGTTTAGAGAAGTAGCTCTTCAGATTTTATTCCCGGAGCCCTCTTCTTTTTAAGACCCATCATGTGGCTAGAGCAGGGCTTCTCTGCCTGAGCACTATTCACCTTACGGGCGAGATCATTTCATGTTGTGGAATGATGTTCCATGTGGTAGGGCATCCCTGTCTTCCACTCACTAGATGCCAGTAACACCCTCCCTAGTTGTGACAACCAAAAATGTCCCCAGGGAGCAGAACTATTTCCTGTTGAGAACCATTGGACTAGAGGAATAATCTAGAATCAGATTTGTATACTGTCTACCAAAATTCTAAGCGTCTCTCTCTCCTGATCTACCTGTTTCTTTACCTGTGTCAAGACTGCCATGCAATCTTGGTTACATTCTCATTCACAGCTAGGATGACTGTAGCAGGACTATCATGCAGAGGGAGGGCCATCTTCCTATGGCCTCTTTGGTTTGCCAGAAACACTTGAGCAAATTCTGGGTCACTGCTGGGCAGAAGTGAGGACTTGAGAAAGTGTTCAGACAGCTGCTTCAGAGCTCTTCTCACAGTTAGACTGAGATGGGGGACAGTTGAGAGGCTCAGTAACGTCCATGGATTTGGCCCCAAATTGGCTATGGAGAGTAGGTTGGAACTTTGGAAACAATAATAGATTGCCGGGCACGGTGGCTCACACCTGTAATCCCAGGACTTTGGTAGACCGAGGCGGGCGGATCACAAGATCAGGAGATCGAGACCACCCTGGTTAACATGGTGAAACCCCGTCTCTACTAAAAATACAAAAAATTAGCCGGGCATGGTGGTGGGTGCCTGTAGTCCTCCAGCTATTCAGGAGGCTGAGGCAGGGGAATGGCGTGAACCTGGGTGGTAGAACTTGCAGTGAGTGGAGATTGCGCCACTGCACTCCAGCCTGGGCGACAGAGTGAGACTCTGTCTCAAGAAACAAACAAACAAAAAATTATAGATTTTCTTTTCTTTTCTTTTTTTTTTTAGACAGAGTCTCATTCTATTGCCCAAGCTGGAGTTTAGTGGTGAGATCTCATGCCTGAGTCTCCCCAGTAGCTGGAATTACAGGCATGCGCCGCTATGCCCAGCTAATTTTTGTATTTTTAGTAGAGATGGGGTTTTGCCATGTTGGCCTCAGGCAATCCACCCACCTCAGCCTCCCAAAGTGCTGGGATTACAGGCATGAGCCACTGCGCCCGGCCAATAATGTATTTTCTTGTTAGAGGCCATCACTCCTAGATTTGAGATGAGTTAGGTGTCAAAACAGGAAGCGGAGCTTTTGGTAGAGTGAAGAGGCATTTCCAGCACCCAAATGGGCCTTGAGAATCAAGAGACCTCATTGCAAGGAAATGCTCTTGGATGGGAAGTGAAGGCCCTGCCACTGGTGGGGCTCACTCTGCCCACAACGCCAAACAGCGCCCAGTCTCAGTGGGGGAACCTGGGAATGTTGGGGTTTTGTCTAACATCTTGGAATGATTCATTCTTCTTCTGCTCTCAGTCAAATCCACTGGCCTTGTTGAAGACCTTCCCATCATCACAGATCCCTGTTTTGCATAAAATAAATTGGAACCAGTGGCGTTGAATGAAGCAAAAAATGGAGCTCTGTGAGAAATACTTGTCCTCGCCCCAGTAAGCCGGGGGCGGCTTTTCTTTACCAATGCCTCCTTCCCCTTAAAAACAGGAAGTCACCATGGCCAAAATAAAATGAGTTTCCAGGCGGCTGGGTCAAAATCCAGACTCCACCTCCCACTCCCACCTGTGGGCTCCATGTCAACCTGCCCAACTTTCTCTCCGAGTCTTGACACCAGCAGCTGACTAAGCCCCTGTCGACGCAGCCCTCCTCTTTGACCTGACCTTTCTGGCTCTGTCTCTGTTCTCGTTCCGAGGGAAGCTTCCATCTTCCTTCTCATCTCTCCTCTTGGGCCCTTTCCTAATTCTTGGAGTGCAGGCAAAACTCTGAATGTGTTTTTTCCTCAGATAAATTGTAAAGAGGGGCAGGTGCCAGAGCTGTCCAGCCTGCACTTGGTATTCTTACCCGCCCTGGCCTAGGGTTGAAGAGGAGAACTGTCTGAATTCTTCAGTACAGGTTTCTGACCTGAGACACTTCATGAAGTTTCTTTAATTACAGGAGAGTGAAAACCCTATGCAAACTTTCTTTTTCTTCTTCTTCTTCTTCTTTTTTTTTTTTTTTTGAGATGGAATCTCGCTCTG
>NW_012114666.1:2130116-2137299 GCF_000951035.1 Colobus angolensis palliatus | reverse complement strand
AACCCGGGAGGCGGAGCTTGCAGTGAGCTGAGGTCCGGCCACTGCACTCCAGCCTGGGCAACAGAGCGAGACTCTGTCTCAAAAAAAAAAAAAAAAGAAAAGGCCAGTGGCTTCAGGCATGGCTGGATCCAGGGGCTGAAGGATGCCATCCGGAATCATTCTCTATTTCTCTCTCTCTTTTTTATTGGAGACAGGGTCTTACTTTGTTCCCCAGGCTGGAGTGCAGTGGCACAATCACAGCTCACTGCAGCCTTGACCTCCTGGGTTCAAGCAATTCCTGCCCCAGCCCCCCAGGTAGCTGGGAATACAGGCGTGCTTCACCACGCCCTGTTAATTTTTGTATATATTTTAGAGATGAGATTTCACCATGTTGCCCAGGCTGGCCTCGAACTCCTGAGCTCAAACGATTTGCCCGCCTCAGCTTCCCAAAGTGCTGGGAATCCAGGCATGAACCACTGTGCCCAGCCATTCTCTATTTCTCAATATTGCTTTCCTCTCTTGGCTTTCTTCTGAGGCAGATTGTGCCCTGTGAAACCCTGACCACCAACTTCCGGCTTACACCCTATCACTGTAGAAAGTCCAGGCTAAATGCACATTGGACAGGCAAAAGTGGTGCTGCTGCTTGTCGCTACCCAGACAATAGATGTCATGCAACTGCCTGTGCTTGTTTTGTTTTAAAATTTCTCTTTATGTTTTCTGGTCCTTCTCAAACTTTGAACAGTGAACATGGGCTTAGTCAGAGATATTTTGGTTGCGAAAAGCAGACATCTACTCAAACTAGCTTAAGCACTAAATACTTTCTTTTTTCCAGGGATTTCATGGTCACTTGGGAAATCAAGGGCAGGTAGTGAGGCCTGACTTTGTGGAGGCTGTCAGAGGAAGTCAGGAATCCATTAAAAATCAGCACGGTCATCTCGCTTTCTCTTCATGATCATTCGTCTCTGATCATCCTCCGGCATTAGCTCCAGTCTTCCTCTCTGATTGTTTTGCTTTTCTATGCTGGTGACAGGACATCTCTTAAACAAGTACCCAGAGGCAGAGGCGGCGCTTGGGCTTCCGGGTACCTCTTGCTGGGATCTTAGCTCACTGCAACCTCTGCCTCCTGAGTTCAAGCTATTCTTGTGCCTCAGCCTCCAGAGTAGCTGGGACCAAAGGTGTG
The DNA here is from genome assembly GCF_000951035.1 of Colobus angolensis palliatus. Taxonomy (NCBI): domain Eukaryota; kingdom Metazoa; phylum Chordata; class Mammalia; order Primates; family Cercopithecidae; genus Colobus; species Colobus angolensis. The sequence goes on along the minus strand of NW_012114666.1, from coordinate 2,136,140 downwards.
CGCCACCACACGAGGCTAATTGTTTTGTATTTTTAAGTAGAGATGGGTTTTCGCCATGTTGGCCAGGCTGGTCTCAAACTCCTGGCCTCAAGTGATCTGCCCAACTCGGCCTCCCAAGGTGCTGGGATTACAGGTGTGAGCCACCATGCCCAACCTAGAGTATTTGTTTGCCAGGTATTTGAAGACTAAGCAGACAATAGATTAATAACCAAAACAGCAGGTGTAACTTTTATAAATAGAAAAATTAAAGATCATAGAATTAGCACTACCAATGGTTTAAATAAAAATCCTAGGCCAACATGGTGAAACCCCGTCTCTACTAAAAATACAAAAATTAGCCAAGCATGGTGTCAGGTGCCTGTAATCCCAGCTACTCCGGAGGCTGAGGCAGGAGAATCGCTTGAACCTGGGAGGTGCAGGTTGCACTGAGCTGAAATCGCACCACTGCACTCCAGCCTGGGCGACAGAGTGAGACTCCATCTCCAAAAATAAATAAATAAATAAAAATAAAAATCCTAGATAGATGATAAGAATTACTGATGAAAAATAAATAAAAATTTTTTCTTCAAGCAAATAAAAAACATACTACACAAATCACAAGATTTACTACTTTTAAAATCTTATTTAAATTTTAGAAGAGTTTTACATTTACAGAAAAATTGCAAATATAATACAGAGTTTCTATAGGCCTTACAATCCAGTTTCTTCTATTGTGAACTTCTTATATTACTATTGCGTATTTGTCATAATTAATGTTTCTACCGGCCCCACAATCCAGCTTCTTCTATTATGAACATCTTATATTACTATTGCATATTGTCATAATTAATAAAGTAATACTTATGCATTTTTAGTAACTAAAGCCCATACTTGATAGACATTTCCTTAGTTTTCCCCAATGTTGTTCCCCTATTCCAGGATACCACATGACATTGAGTCATCCTATCTCCTTATGCTCTTCTTGGCTGCAGCAGTTTCTTAGACTTTCCTTGTTTTTGATGACCTTGATGGTGGAAGGCCAGGTGGGTGGATCATCTCAGGTTAGGAGTTCGAAACCAGCCTGGCCAATATGGTGAAACACCCTCAAAAAAAAAAAAAAAAAATTAGCTGGGCGTGGTGGCAGGCACCTGTAGTCCCAGGTACTCGGGAGTCTAGGTAGGAGAATTGTTTGAACCTGGGAGGTGAAGGCTGCAGTGAGGTGAGATTGCGTCACTGTACTTCAGCCTGAGCCACAGAGTGAGACTCCGTTTAAAAAAAAAAAAAAAGATGTTTTGTAAAGCATACCTCAGTTAGAATTTGTCTGATGCTCTTCTCACCAAATAGACTGAGTTTGGGGGAGGAAGATCACAAAGGTGAAGGCCCTTCTCATCACATCGTATCAAAAAAGTACGCACTGTCTACACGAGTTATCACTGTTGATGTTGACCTTGACACTCTGGCTGTGGTTGAGGTTGTGTTTGCCAGGTTTCTCCACTATCAAGTTACCTTTTTCCCCTTCTTACTTCTTAAATCAACCCGTTTCTTAACCTATTGTGTTTATTGGTCCACGTAGTGTCTCTGCACTTGATGCATGACGATGCATTTGATGCAAGACGGGAAATAGAAAGTCATACCATTGTCATACCATTGAAATGCATTTTCCAAGACCATCCTGACCAACATGTTGAAACCCTGTCTCTATTAAAAATACTAAAATTGGCTGGGTACAGTGGCTCACGCCTGTAATCCCAGCACTTTGGGAGGCCGAGGTGAGCGGATCATGAAGTCAGGAGATCGAGACCATCCTGGCTAACACGATGAAACCCCGTGTCTACTAAAAATATAAAAAATTAGCCAGGCATGGTGGCGGCTGCCTGTAGTACCAGCTACTCGGGAGGCTGAGGCAGGAGAATAGTGTGAACCTGGGAGGCAGAGCTTGCAGTAAGCCAAGATGCGCCACTGCACTCCAGTCTGGGCGACAGAGCGAGACTCCATCTCAAAAACAAAAGCAAAAACAGAAACAAACAAACCAACAAAATTAGCCGGGCATGGTGGCACACAACTATAGTCCCCGCTGAGGCAGGAGAATTGCTTGAACCTGGGAGGTGGAGGTTGCAGTGAGCCGAGATCACACCACTGCACTCCAGCGTGGGTGACAGAACAAGACTTTGTCACCCAAAAAAAATGCATTTACAGTAGAGTGTTTTTGTTTAAAAAAAATTCCCCTTTTCAAATATGTGGTTTTCTCAAGGGACAAGAGCATTCTGTCTAAAGCACTGCTGCCCTCAAAAAGAAAGACTGGAACGAGCTTTGGTTTCTTCTCCATTGTGACAATTTCCAGATTTGAATAATTCACCACAAGTGTAGATCTCTCTCAAGTCTCCAGTATTCAAAGTACTTTGAATTTCTGGAAAAACAGAGTTATCCAGATGGTTGGGGCTGGCAGTTCTCTGGGGTACATACAAAGTGTGCTTTAGAAATACACGATTGCCTAAAGAAACTGCTTTGTAAGCCTCCCTACAAGATAAGAGAAACTTTTTTTTTTCCCCTGAGATGGAGTCTTGCTCTGATGCCCAGCCTGGAGTGCAGTGGTACCACCTCAGTTCACTGCAGCTTCTGCCTCCCAGGCTCAAGTGATTCTCCTGCCTCAACCTCCCAAGTAGCTGGGACTACAGTCGCCTGCCACCATGCCTGGCTAATTTTCATATTTTTAGTAGAGACGGGGTTTCACCATGTTGGCTAGGCTGGTCTCAAACTCCTGACCTCATGATCTGCCTGCCTCAGCCTCCCAAAGTGCTGGGATTACAGGCATGAGCCACCATGCCCAGCCATATAAGAGGAACTTTTGTTTTAAACAAACAATCCTGCACCCAACTGCTCTGTGTTGTATTTAAAACTTAATTTAGATTATTAATTACAAATTTCAAAAATCAAGTATGTTTCATTTTTCATCAGTAATTCTTATCATTTATCTAGGATTTTTACTTGAACCACTGGTGATGCTAATTCTATGATCTTTAATTTTTCCTATTTATAAAACACCTCTGTGCCCCCAACAACTTCATCATTGTTTTTCTTTTTTTCCCCTCAAGCTATTTTGGAGCTAAATAAAAATCTTAACATTTGGGCCGGGCGCGGTGGCTCACGCCTGTGAGCTGAGGTGGGCGGATTACGAGGTCAGGAGTTCGAGACCATCCTGGCCAACATGGTGAAACCCCATCTCTACTAAAGATACAAAAAATTAGCTGGGCGAGGTGGCGGGTCCTTGTAATCCCAGGTACTTGGGAGGCTGAGACAGGAGAATCGCTTTAACCCGGGAGGCGGAGGTTGCAGGTTACATTTTTCATTTATGACAGCCATCCTGCTTTGCTAAAGCCGCCAAATATTTAATGTCTAAAAAGGGAAATAAAGGACACTTTGAGTTACAAGGAAGAAGAGAACTAGATGAAGGATAATGCTGTTTTGAAGGGTGTGTTTATGAAAGGAAAATATTGTGTATTGTTGGGTGGTTGGAAAGCCCCGGAATGGTGGATTTTGCTAATAAAAGTTTGTTGCCCTGCTAATGAGCTACTTTGCTTCTCTAGGTACCCACCAAGCTCCCAAGTGGGTTGGCACATAGTGCAGGCTGGAGAGTGAGCAGGATGCGTGAACCACGTCTTATCTCTGCGGGATCCTCTTCTTACACATTGTCTTCATCAGCAGGCTTCTAGTGAAAGACAGGGATGGCAAGTGACTGAAACCCAAGGTGATGATCCATTGGCTTCCCCCAAATCAAGGAGGGGCAACTAACCAAGCCATGAGAGGTATGACACTGCTGCTGGGCCTCACAAATGGTCTGGAACCAAGGGATGGCTCAGTGATATTCTTCCTGGCAGAAAAGGCGGACATCAACTTGCACAAGGTAGACCTCTCATTAGCTCAGCTCGGGTCAGGAGACTGCTCCTGGACTAAGGGATTGGTTCATCTGGAAACTGGGCTGCCAAAGGAACCACAGGGTCCAGAGGGGTGGGGTATAAACAGGAAAACTAAGACTTCCGTTTTCAGAGGAAGGGGAGTGGTCTGGGCAGGCAAAACTGTTAAGGTCCACGACATTAACTTGATGATGAGCATATAATTAGAAAGTTATAGATGTCTCCACATCTGGTGTTTTCTCAGTTTGTTTCCTAGAGAGGAAAGTAAAACATACTATTCTGTTGTAATAGGTTGCCTGGTGGGCCATCCTATAATCCCATATCCTCACGTTCTGTTAATATGTTGGTATTTTTCCTTCTAGTCTTTTCTTTCCTCCACCCCCCACTCCAGGCTACTGGTTTCTTAGGCTGCCGGTTTTTGCTTTGCATGAGACTAGACTGACTTTTGGGTTCTTAGCTAACTTCCAAATCTGTGAGCTTTTTTCAAATGAAGTTGGAATAGTCTCTCCCTAACCAGTTATATTGACAGGAAACTCGGTGAAAAGATCTTTAATGAATTATTTTTCTTTGCTTGCCAGTTCTAGTGAATCTTGAAATGTGACTCTTGAAATGAGACCATTGAAAATGACCAGGAAACTCTGGCCACTTGTTCCCATGAAACAGAGGGCCCCCGAAGTTTGGGATAACAAAATCATTTCCAACTTTTGACCTAGACATTACAGGCTGGAGGACCGCAGGCCAAATGTGACCCAGATGTGTTCTGTTTGCCTCATACAGCTAAAAATTTTCAAGTTAATGACCAATCTTTGAAATCAAGAGCTTTATCTGAATTTTGATCTTCTCTCTAGATATGGGGAGATGTGGCCATGCCTGGCCAGCGTTCCTGAACCACACATTGGCTGGATTGCTGTGGGTGGGGCAGACTTTGTTGCTACAGAACCCCAGACCCCCCTGTTACCCACTGGAGTTATTTACAAGGCCTGCCTGGTCCCTGTATGTCAGTGGCTTCAATCTGGCCATTCTCATTGGCTTGCTGCTCCTGGAGCTGCCCATGCTGAGAACCACTCTGTTCCACCCAGCCAACAGCCAGTGGAACTTTCCTGACCCCTCCTGGGCCTGAAGCCCCAGAGCCAGGACCGGGCCTTTGTGGATATTGATGGCTGGAGAAAATATCTGTAAGACTCTCAGGAGGGAAATGCTAGGTGCAAAACTGCACAGGGCCTATCATCCTCGGGTAATTTAGAAATATGTGCATATAAAATTATCCCTATCTTGGTGTTTCTGTTTGGGTTGCTGCCTCTGTTCCCTGATCTTCATATCTACACCACCATTTTAACAATGTAGAATTCCAGTACATGTGCATTTCACTTCTAATTTACATATGCTCTAAGTAATTTTCCAAAAACGTTCTCATGGCATATTTTGCTTACGTATACGCACTCTTCAGCGTGCATACCCTCCACTCCCATGCCTTAGCCACACCTCATCCCTAGTGGATGGGAACCCATTTCCACTTTCAACTGTTATCTGTACCTTATCCTGCACAGGTTGTATACACAAACCATGCTTACTGTATTTGGTGCATGATTTATGGGATTTTCAAGAGTAATTCTGATCACGCCCAGTTCTTTTTATGTGCACTGATTGAGAACTCAAGGTAATTCTTGGGGAGATAGGGCAAGAAAACCAGAAACCAGGAAGAAGGCAGGAAGAAGACAGACAAGATCTGGGTCTGCATGGGACTTCCATTCTAGGAAGTGGGAGTTTTCAGCTGAGCACAGCAAGGTTTCAAATCTGGGCTTGCCAAGTCCAGAGGCATTTGCATACTTCCCTAGTGTTGATGAATTGAGCTAACTCACACACCAGGTAGCCACACATCTTGGAACCAGATAGTAGATGGAAAACATGGAAACATGGCGTAAACACAGGAAACAATGAAAGGTTAACAATATGTTTTTTGCTTGTTATCTGTGTGACCTAAAGCATGTATTGAACCTCTCTGCCACCACTTTGCTTGGGTCCAGTAATGGGCCCATTATAGTGGGTTTCCTGTGTGGTTGTAGTGTTCATGGAGATTAGAAATAGCAATAACACCCACCATTTATGGGCATGTTTTTCACGTGTGTGTGTGTGT
>NW_012114666.1:2125741-2129766 GCF_000951035.1 Colobus angolensis palliatus | reverse complement strand
CCTGGATAATTTTTTTTGTATTTTTAGTAGAGATGGGGTTTCACCATGTTGGCCAGGCTGGTCTCGAACTCCTGACCTCAAGTGATCTGCCTGCCTCGGCCTTCCTAAGTGCTGGGATTACAGGCATAAGCCAGCGTGCCTACTTTAAGAAAAAATACTTTTTTCTTTTTTTCTTTTTTCTGCGATGGAGTTTGACTCTTGTTGCCCGGGCTGGAGTGCAATGGCACGATCTTGGCTCACTGCAACCTCTGCCTTCTGGGTTCAAGCAATTCTCCTGCCTCAGCCTCCTGAGTAGCTGGGATTACAGGTGTCCACCACGCATCTGGCTAAATTTTTTATATTTTTAGTAGAGATGGGGTTTCACCACGTTGGCCAGGCTGGTTTCGAACTCCTGACCTCAGGTGATCCACCTGCCTTAGTCTCCCAAAGTGCTGGGATTACAGGTGTGAGCCACTGAACCCAGCCAAAAACAAAAACAAAAACAAAAAAAAACAAACAAAAAAACCCAAAAACAAACAAAAAACACTTTTTTATCTAAAATTAAAAATGTATACATTTTTAGTTTATTTTTTAATGTTAAAATTTTTTGTAGAAATGGGATCTCACTATGTTGTCCAGGCTAGTCTCAAATTCCTGTCCTCAAGTGATCCTCCTGCGTGAGCCTCCCAAAATGCTGGGGTTACAGTTGTGAGCCACCATGCCTAGCCAATCCCCTGGCAATTTAAAAAATTAAAATATTAGGAAGTCCAAATTTATTGTTTACTTTTTAGATAACATACAGAAATAGAAGCTCTGATCATTTTTCATGATCTTCAACAAAATATTTGCTATGCCAAAGCCTGCTTTCTCATCTGTACAGATAATAATGGCCCAACTTCTTATCATTGTTGTGAAATTTAAAAAATAATGTACGTGAATTACTTACTGCGATAAGAGTGCAATCAAAGTTAAGTCATTATGAGGTCAACATTGTAAATTATATTTATATTTACATGCTTGTTTTGCAAAATGGAGCCATATTTCCTATGCTGTTTGGTAACTTGGCTTCTTTTTTAAAAAGTGTACGAGCATATGGTGACATTTATATATAATCATCAGTATCATTTATAATAATTGCCATATATTTCACTGTGTAGATTTTTGATAGTTATTAAACAAAACCCCTCTTGATGGGCATTTTGGTTATTTGAATCTTCCACATTCTTACAGCTTTAGGAGACCTTTAATTATGTTTTAGGGTAAATTCCTATGCAGGAGAACCTTTTCTTCCTACCCCACCCTGGCATTTCTGGCTCCTCCACTCTGGGAAGGGACAGAAGGTTTGTTTGAAATTGACAAAGAAAGACTAGGCTGGGGATTGTGGGATGTGGAGGTGGGGGCAGGGGATGGGGCATGGGGATTTTGCCCGTCGCCCAGGTAAGATCAGATAAGGAGGCTGATTATGCATGCTGATAGAGGCCCAGATAACCACCGGTTTACAAAACCCTTCTTGCAGATAGTTTTAAAGATGCCCTTCTTTTGTGATTTTAATACGTCCTGACTCCACCCACCACTGAAGCTATTCCCAGGTTGACAGCTGCAAAGAGCCAGAGAACCAGTGCCCATCTCTTTATCTCTTTCTCTCTGGTTTTCATTCCTCGTCTATTTTCAGTCCACCAAATAGGTTTGGTTTTTAAGCTTTTTCTCGGGAAAATGAAATACAAGATGCAGATTTTTTTTTTTTTTTTTTGAGACAGTCTCGCTGTCACCCAGGCTGGAGTATAATGGCGTGATCTCAGCTTAACTGCAGCCTCCGCTTCCCAGGTTCAAGTGATTCTCCTGCCTCAGCCTCCCGAGTAGCTGGGATTACATGTGCCTGCCACCATGCCCAGCTAATTTTTGTGTTTCTTTAGTAGAGACAGGGTTTCACCATGTTGGCCAGGCTGGTCTTGAATCCCTGACCTCAAGTGATCCGCTTGCCTCGGCATCCGAAAGTGCTGGGATTACAGGCGTGAGTCACTATGCCTGGCCAAGATGCAGATTTTTTGTTGTTTGGGCGCAAAAGCACAGCTTTGGGAAAAACAAACAAACAAACAAACAAACAAAAGAAAACCTAATGGAGGCACTTTCTTAAGCAGATTGGAGGCCTTGCACCCTGCTAGGGGCTGGGAGCCAGCCCTGGAAGCCTATATTTAGATATCTGAAAGATATATATTTAGGTATCTGAAAGAGGAGGGAAAGAAACAAAATGAAGAAAAGTTCTGTGAGCCTCAGCTTCCTCATGCAAAATGTGGACGTTACTAGTCTCTCCTTACCTCGGGGTCACCACGGAATTAGATAAAATAATGCCGGTAAAAGGTGTGCCCGTATCGGAGAAGATGGCCATTACTCAAAGGCTTGCACTAGTGAATGTAAAGCTACAAACAGAAATCAGTGCTCTCACGGAGAGCTTGATGGTGAGATTTTGGTCTAGATTTGGGCATGGCAGTGGCAGTCGGAAGAGGCTTCCCTGGGGAGGCAGCCAGGCCTGCAAACAGTGTTTGTCGTTCTCTCCGTCTGGCATTAGGGCCAGAGCACTACTGTCTCTCTGTTCCCCCAACACAACACGCTGCCAGGGCCCAGCTAAGGCTGCAGAGCCTTAGCACAGGCTGCTCGCTCTGCCGGAACACACTGGTCCCAAACCGTGGCCTGACTGGCTCCTTATTGACTTTCAATTCTGAGATGAGTGATCATCTCCCTGGAAAAAGCTCTGTCACTCTCCAATGACCCAGTTCTGATTTATCTTCACCGTGCTGATCGCCCCTGCAATCCGTTTACTTTCAGCTCTTGGACCTGTTCTTCCCTGCCCACTCCAGGTGTGCTTGGAGCTGTGCGCACAGTAGGCGCTCGGTAAATACTTGTCCGCGGGATAACATGGCTTCCAGCGGCGCAACTCCAGCTCTGAGGGCATATTCATCATCGGGGGATCTTGTTAGAATCAAGGGTCCAGTTCAGTAGGTCTGGGGTGGGGCCTAGGCGTCCGTTTCTGAGAAGCTTCCAGGTATTGTGATGCTGCAGGTAGGTGGGCCGTGCTTTGGGGTTCAAGAGTGTGTGAATGGCACAGCGGCGACCTGGGGAGTCAACAGAGGGAGGGGCTGGTTGAAAGGGGAGGGGCTTCATTGGGGAGGAGACCCTGATATTTAAGTAATGGGATTTGTCCCCCCAACCCGCACCCACACCCCCACCCCTCCATCCCCGCTCCCATCATTTCTCAGCCACATTATTATTTTTTTTTGAGACAGAGTCTCGCTCTGTTGCCCAGGCTGGAGTGCAATGGCGTGATCTCTGCTCGCTGCAACCTCTGCCTCCTGGGTTCAAGCAATTCTCCTGTCTCAGCCTCCCAAGTAGCTGGGATTACAGGCGCCTGCCACCACATCTGACTAATTTTTGTATTTTTAGTAGAGACGGGGCTTCATTGTGTTGGCCAGGCTGGTCTCGAACCCCTGACCCCAAGTGATCCACCTGCCACGGTCCCCCAAAGTGCTGGGATTGCAGGCATAAGCCACCGTGCCTGGCCTCTCAGCCACATTATTGATCTGCTCACCATGTCCTCCCTCCCCCCAGTCATTGTCCCCCAACTAACCTGAGCTTCCTAAAGCCCACAGAGCTTGCCATGGCTTCGGGAACACTCAGACTCTTGCTTACTCCTCCAGCCTGGCACCAAAGAGGCACCCCACACACAAAATTTGCTGAATGAAGGACTGAGTGATGTCGTTGGGTCACAGTCATCTCCTGGGGCTCTCTTGTCCCTTTGACTCCACCTCTCATCTGCCTGTGTGAATCTCCCAGTTGGACTGGAAAAAGGTTTAGCTCCTCTCTTTATCCTGCAAGGAAGCTCTGCAAGAAACTCTCCCACTGGACAATAAGCCCCCTTGCCTTTGCAAAAACATTTTAATACCTGTTATTTTCGGCTGATTCCCGCAGAGATTGGCAGCACTGATTCTGAAGGCCACGTGTACTCCACGTAAGGAGAACACAGGTGCAGGGGCCAGCTGCCTGTGTTTGCT
>NW_012114666.1:2123261-2125042 GCF_000951035.1 Colobus angolensis palliatus | reverse complement strand
TAGCCAGGATGGTCTCAATCTCCTGACCTCGTGATCCACCCGCCTCGGCCTCCCAAAGTGCTAGGATTACAGGCATGAGCCACCGCGCTCGGCTAGATACTGTTGTTTTCAGCAGAGTAAGAAAGACTGTCAACAACTGAGTGGCCAATTTGAGCCTGCTTACCTTGCTAATGGGAGAACTGGGCTGAGCAAGTTCTCCTGTCTATAAATTCTATTGGCTTTCGTTGTACTTCAGGAGTCCCCAGTATGGGATATTTTTGGACCAGAAAATTGAAATGCCGGTGGTACCTTTGAGGACCCCTGGTATTTCATTCCATATGGAACTAGTAAACATCCAGTGTGGGGGGGCGGGAATTATCTCAGACTCAAGAAGGATCATTCTCATGAAGACAGAAAGTGTCTGCATCCATAGGGTATGGTCTGCTCTCATCTCAGTTCTGTGGAGAATCTTGACAATTTTGTTCTAGAGCAGTGATGCCTCCATTGGTACCTCAAGGGGACACTGAAAATGTTGGGGGAACTCTTTGATTGTCACTATGGCCAAGGGGCAGCTGGTGACATTCATGGGCAGAGGTCATGGATGCTAAATGTCCTTCAAGGTCCAGAGCAGTCTTCCGCCCACAAAGGCTGTCCCACCTCCCACATGACTTTGTGTTTTGTTTTGTTTGAGATGGAGTCTCACGCTGTTGCCCAGGCTGGATGCAGTGATGCGATCTCAGCTCACTGCAACCTCCACATCCCGGGTTCAAGCGATTGTCCTGCCTCAGCCTCCCAAGTAGCTGGGATTACAGGCCCCTGCCACCATGCCTGGCTAACTTTTGTATTTTTAGTAGAGATGGGGTTTTCCATGTTGGTCAGGCTGTTCTAGAACTCCTGACCTCAAGTGATCTGCCTGCCTCGGCATCACAAAATGTTGGGATTACAGGCACCCACCACCGTGCCCGGCCTCCCACATGACTTTGAAACCACCCTTAGCCATTCCTGTAGGCAAAGAACCAGTTTCTCATTATCCAAGTCTAGAACCCAATTTCATACAACATTGAAATCAAAGTTTTTTTTTTGTATGCTTTTAATATTCACTGATTTTTTTTTTTTCAGAAATATAACTACTGGATAAATGAGGGGAAAATAGGTGTTGTTTTGTTTGGAATTTTACCAAGAGTTGGCTGTTTTGCAGATTCTTGTCACCAGCAGCACCACTGCCCCGCCTTCAGTGTTGTTCCCACTGAGCTGTGAGTCCCAGGACAGATGCTACACTTCTCACCCTGTGCGCCAGCTCCAGTCACACACACTGGTCCAATGTGGGCTGGCACAGAAGACTGCAGGCCTGGGGGTGCCCAGCACTGGGACTGGAGGTCAGAACACCTGACTTCAAAGTCTGGTTTGAGCCCGTTCTGTGTGCCCTTGGGTAAGTCTTTGGTCATGCTGAGCCTTGGTTTCTTTTGCTGTAAAATGAGATCCTAAAGTGCCAACCTCGGCCGGGTGTGGTGGCTTCACACCTGGAATCCCAGCACTTTGGAAGGCTGATGGGGGTGGATCACTTGAAGTCAGGAGTTTGAGACCTGCCTGGTCAACATGGTGAAGCCCCGTCTCTAACTAAAAATACAAAAATTAGCCAGGCGTGGTGGCGGACGCCTGTAGTCCCAGCTACTCGGGAGGCTGAGGCAGGAGAATCACTTGAACCCTGGAGGTGGAGGTTGCAGTGAGCCGAGATCACACCACTGCACTCCAGCGTGGGTGACAGAACAAGACTTTGTCACCCAAAAAAAATGCATTTACAG
>NW_012114666.1:2117163-2122871 GCF_000951035.1 Colobus angolensis palliatus | reverse complement strand
CGTCTCTACTAAAAATACAAAAAATTAGCCGGGCGTGGTGGTGCGCATCTGTAATCCCAGCTACTCAGGAGGGTGAGGCATGAGAGTCGCTTGAACCCAGGAGGCGGAGGTTGCAGTGAGCCGAGATAGTGCCACTGCACTCCAGTCTGGGTGACAGAGCGAGATTCCTCTGTCTAAAAAAAAAAAAGTGCCATGGGGTGGATATGAGGGCACAAGGAGGTCATGGGGACCTGTGCTCGGCCTGGCAACAGGAGCACACAATTTACACCTGTTATCAAAGAGGAAAGGCCCAGTGAATGGGTGAATGAAGGGAGTGGACCTCAAGATTGCGTGCATTTTCTGTTTTTTCCACGGCATGAGATGGTGTTTAGGGAGTCAGTGGTGTTGGTGAAAACACACACAGCAGGATAAGAACAGGTGGGTCCTTTTGTTGATCCACATCCTTCCCCTCCCCTTGGCCTTCCTCCATCCTTCTCTCTCTCGGCCCCCTCCTCCTCCCACTACTCCCCATCACTCTCCCAGGCTGAATGTGAGAGAATCACTGAAACCCCCTGTCCAGCCCCCACTGCGGCGTGGCCTTGAGGAGCAGAGGCCAGCCCTGAGAGCAGGAGGTCCTGGATTCACGTCCTGAAGCCACCGTTTCCTGGTGGGGTGACCTGGAACTCTTGATTCTGTTTCCTCCCTGGAATTCCCCATTACCTCGTCACACCTTCACATCTACCCTATAAGGTTGGTACTTTAGGATCCCCATTTAACAGCTAGAGAAACAGAAGCTCAGGGAAACTAAAGAGTTCCTGCCTTGGAGGGTTGGGAGGATGAAATGGGTTCCATGTGCAAGTTGCTTGGCCCAGTACCTGAGGACAAGGGATGGTTAGTAAACAAGTCCCTGTGCGCTCCCCCCTCCTTTGTCCTCCCTTTGTTTCTGGGCTATGATTCACACCTGGGTTACGGGGGCTCCACAAATCCTGTATTTTCTAGGCACCAGAGGGCTGTCAGAACAGGGACAGGGGAGCTGGAATGGGGTCATGGAGAAGTCGATCAGGGAGGCCACTCAAGTGTCTCCACCTGCGGAAATGCATGCTGGCCCCTGGATGCAGATGTGTGCAGCAGGCGAAGGGGCTGAGGCTGGGGAGAGGTATCCCAGGCAGAAGGAGAGGCAAGAGCAAGACAGCAGGGCATTCATGGGTGGCTGTGAGGAGCCACTTGCCAGACACCAGTGACCGATCAGCTCCAGAGGACGTGCTGTGGTCAGAGATGCCCCACCTGTCTTGTTCTCGATAAGGACACCCTGCTCGATTGAGAATTATGGTGGACATCAACCCAATGGCCTCAAATTCCAGCGACCTGCAGAAGGACTAGTGTCCTTCAATATCAAGATTCTGGAATTCTTGCCTCTCTGTTTATTCAAATGGATTAACTGAGAATCTACTGTGTGCAGACAGCATTCTTAGTGCCGGGATACATGCATGAACAAGACAAGGTCCTGCAGGGCCTTCTTAGTCCATTTGGGCTACTGTAACAACATACCTTAGACTGGGTGGCTTATAAACAACAGAAATGCATTGCTGACAGTTCTGGAGACTGGGAAGTCCAAGACCTAAGCACCAGCAGATTCTGCATCCAAGCTCTGTGCTTCATGGTGTCTTCTTGCCACATCCTCCCATGGCCGGAGGGCAAAAAGCTCCCTCAGGGCTTTGTTATAAGGGCACGAATCCTGTTCATGAGGGTGGGGGCCTCACTCTCCCCAAAGACCCCCTCTTAGTACCATCAGACTGAGGATTCAGTTTCAACACATGAATATGGGGGACGCAGACATTTAGACCATGCAGGCTCTAGGATGGCCGTGATGCTAATGAAAGCAAAAATGGTGCAAATCAGGAAAGCAGGATTTTCTTCTACTCAATCCAGTGACAAACTTCTTTTCCTATCTCACTTTACAGGCAAGGAGACTGGTCGTTTGCCCAGATGCCACAGCCAGAGATGGGCGAGGCAGGATGGAAACCCTGGTCTGTGTCCCTCAGAGCCTGGGCCCTGGGATGTGTGAGTCTCTTCTGGCTTCTGTAACAAATGACCACTAACTGGCTAGAAACAGCACAACTGTAGCATCTTACAGCTCCGGAGGTCAGGAGTCGGAAATGGGCCTTGCTTGGCTAAACTCAAGGTGTCAGCAGGAGGGCACTCTCCCTGGAGGTCCTAGGGGAGAATCTTGTTTCTTGCCTTTTCCAGCTTTTAGAGGCTGCTGGATTTCTTGGCTCATAGCCGCCTTTTCCATGTTCAAGGCCAGCAGTGGAGTGTCCTTAAATCTCCCTTTCTGACTCTGGCCCTCCTGTCACCCTCTTATGAGGACCCTTGTGATGATACCGGCTCCTCCGGATCAGCCAGGGTCACCTCCTCACTTGGAGATCCTTGACTTCCTCACATCCTTGCTGCCACATAAGGAGGCCAGGATGCTTCTGATCTTTAAAAGACTAAAGCCCTCCAAACAAGTCTGAGGACACTCCTGGCTTACTTTTGTTTTGGCCAGGAAAGTTTGCCAGTATCCCTGGCCTTCAGGCTGATGCCCTGGGAGGATGGAGGGACTGAGGTGGGGAAATGTCTGTGAATGGGGGGTGATGTGGATTCACAGGTTTCAGGGGTTGGAACGCCAATGTCTTTGGGACCCATTTTTCTGCCTTCCACAGTGTGGATGGTGGGAAAGCTCCTGGTTCCAGGACACAAACTTAGGCTGGTTCTTTGGCCTCTCTATGCCTCAGTTTATATAATGAGGGTGAGGAGAAAATCTGTTTTGTGGGGTTGATGAAGTAGTAAAGGAGTTGGTAATTGAAAAGTGCTAAACGTATGCCAGGCACTGTGGACACACGTGCTGTACCTTTTGGGGTTCACATCCCTTCCCCACCTGCTGCCACCCCACCCAGCCTGGCATGCAGTGGGGCAATCACAGCTCATTGAAGCCTTGACTTTCCGGGCTTAAGCCATCCTCCCACCTCAGCCCCTGGAGTAGCTGGGACCACAGGTGCACACCACGACACCTGGCTAATTTTTCTATTTTTTGTAGAGACGGGGTTTTGCCATGTTGTCCAGGCTGGAAGTCCATATGACATTGAAGTTCTCTTTCAGTTTTGACATCTGATCCATCTATGGCTGTGTGTGTGACTGTGTGTGTGTGTGATTGTGTGTGTGTGTGATTGTGTGTGTGTGCATGCATCTTTATGGGGACTGAGGGTGGGTGGAACAGAGACTGGGAGAGACACTTTGTGAAATGTTTATATTTTATGCCTTTTGATGTAATTCCAGCCAAACTAGATCTTGAATCATGCAGCAGGAAGCTCCTTAAAATTTTTAATTTGTTGTTTTTCTTAGAAATGATTATTTCCACATTGTGCCCAGAGACACTCGTGTCTCATCCTGCCTCCCATCCTTGTGCTGTTCTAAAAGATCCCCAGGCGGCGGTTGTTTACTGCTGCCAATCAGGTGGGCTTTGCACAAACCATGCTTTGGGTCCACCCTGTCGTTCTGTGAAGCTGTAATATCTTTGGGGAAGATTTTACAGCTTGTCCCACATAAGCTGGGGCTGGGATGTCATTTAGAAGAAGGCCAACGTGTAGATACCTTGCTAAAAACCACATGGTATTTTACAAGACGGGTTGAGAGGGAGAGCTGGGGTTGGGTGTGGGGCAGCAGTGAGCTGGATTCTTGGGGAATCTTCTCCGCATTTAATTTAATTTTTGACGTCGAGAGCTTGATCCTGGTTTTGAAGAACAATGGAGTACAAGAAGAAAAAGAAATCACATAAATTTAATTAGAATGGAGGAAAGAGATGCTTTTGAGCTTTAAGAGACTAAAGCCCCAAACAAATCCAAAGTGTGTCCGTGGCCTTTAAACTGATAACCTAGGAGGACGGAAGGACAGAGCTGGGGGACTATTTGAGATGGGGCGGAGGGGTGGGTGCATGAGGGTGGGCTAATGCATGACCCACAAGCTGACCTCAAAGGTTAGCTCTTTACAAGCAAGCAAGGACACCAGAGGGCCTGTGAGTGGTGTGGGGATGCCTCTGAGGGCTGGGCCTGCAGGAAATTCACACCACGACAAGGCACCAGCGGCAAGAGGGGCTCAGAGAAAGGACTTGAGGCAGTGGTAGCACAGGGTCCCTTTGCACGGGACACCTCCTGAGGGTCGGGATGGGGCTAAGGGCATGAAGGTGGGGCTTGGGAGCCAGGCAGAGATGGGTTCAAATCCCAGCTAGCAGTGCTGGGATAAAGCACCAGAGTCTCTGTGTGTCAGTTTCCTCATCTGTAAAGGGAAGGTGATTTTAATTCATGATGTTGTTGCAAAGGTGGAGCGAGCTGGTGGGGACAAACAGGCCCAGTGAGGAACAGCCATGGGATTTCAAGATGGAAACAGCTTTACTGTTTTTATCTGATTCTAACTGGGGTTTCTCAACTCTGACACCTCTAACATTTCTATTGGTTGATTGATTGATTGATTGAGACAGGGTCTTGCTCTGTTGCCCAGAATGAGGTGCAGTGGCACAATCATGGCTCACGGCAGTCTCTTTCTCCCTGGCTCAAGCCATCTTCCCGCCTCAGCCCCACCGAGTAGCCGGGACCACAGGTGCGTGCCACCACACCTGGCTGATTTTAAAAATATTTTTCATAGAGATGAGGTTTCACTCTGTTGCTGAGGCTGGTCTTGAACTCCTGGCCTCAAGTGATCCTTCTGCCCTAGCCTTCCAAAATGTTGGAATTACAGGTGAGAGACCCTGCACCTGGCCACTCCTGACATTTCAACTGGGATCATCCCTAGCATACCCACTAGATGCCAGTAGCAATGTCCAGGCCCCAGTTGTGACCATGAAAAACATCTCCAGGCATTGCCAGGTGTCCCCTGGTGGTCAAAATCCCCCCGCCCCCATTGATAGCCACTGAGTGTGCGTATTGTAAACGAAACAAGAAACAGAGATTGTATCAGACAGAATAGAAGACTATAAAGAAGAAATAAGTATCCAGAGATTCTGAAATAACCACCGTTTCCATTTAAATGTACATATTTATGGAGATTTTTCTATGTAAACACACAGTCTATACATCCAAATGATATAAATTTAATTTTTCATACAATTGATCATACGTATATACATATGCTTTTTTCTTAAATAAAATTTTCATTTTACTGGCTTTTCATAAAAATATCAAAAGGAATGCACACTTACTGTTAATAGGTCAAAAAACACAGGACTGCAGAGAAAATGAAACGACTCCTCCCCTCCTCCTTTGAGTCCTACTCATTCTATGCTATTATCGCTAGTAATGACAGCTACTCTTTATGCAAAGCTCTCTTGGTGCCACCAAGCAGGCGCTAAGCCCTGGCCACAGGTGTCTCATTCAGGGCTTGCTGCAGCCCTCTCAGATGGACACTCTTACTATGTTTCTAGTTTCTAGATGCAGAAACCCAGGCACAGGAGGTTCCCTCCTGCTTGCTAAGGGCTGGCTCCAAGATCTATTACATGCTACATCCATCACAGGCCTTTTCAAGTTTCCTTGCCTTTTGAAGGAGTTGATGCGCTCCACTCCGTGGAGTCAACCCTTCTGTGTTTTTGTTCTGCTGAACGAGCCTTCCATTCTCAAAAGTGTCTCATGGATCAAGATGTCCTTCAGAGCTCCAGCCATCACACCCACATTCCAGCTATCAGGAAGGAGAAAGGAACAAAG
>NW_012114666.1:2109457-2112198 GCF_000951035.1 Colobus angolensis palliatus | reverse complement strand
TTTCTCTCTTTCTTTCTTTCTTTCTTTCTTTCTTTCTTTCTTTCTTTCTTTCTTTCTTTCTTTCTTTCTTTCTTTCTTTCTCTCTTTCTTTCTTTTTCTTTTCTTTTCTTTGAGACAGAGTCTCACTCTTTCTCTGTCTCCCAGGCTGGAGTGCAATGGTGCGATCTCGGCTCACTGCAACCTCCACCTCCTGGATTCAAGTGATTCTCCTGCCTCAGCCTCCCATATAGCTGGGATGTGCCACCACGTCCAACTAAGTTTTGTATTTTTAGTGGAGATGGGGCTTCACCATATTGGCTAGTCTGGTCTCGAACTACTGGCCTCAAATGATCTGCCCACCTCAGTCTCCTAAAGTGTTGGGATTATAGGTGTGAGCCACTGTGCCTGGCCTAACCTGCTCTTTAAAGCCATTTATGTTCTGTGCATCAGGGCCTGGGCACTGCACAGGGCTCAGCTCTCAGAAGGGCCTGTACTGGGCTTCATGCTCTGCTGACACTGTCTAATGGCTCTTGCAGGAGGGGCCCCACACTTTCGTGTTGCATTAGGCCCGTATCATATCAGGGTGTCACAGAGCTGGGCTTGATGCCAGCTCCTCCTTCTCCAGCCCAATCCTTAGTCCCCTTAAGCTTATGATGCCTTCAAGGGGACCAGGACCCCTCCGACCCCTGTAGCCTTGTGTTTACAACACTTCAACCCTTTAAAGCAGGATTTGCAAGTACCTGACATGGGCACAGATGGTCTGGGGAAGGAAAAGTGAGGATCAGGAGCAGCTGAGGTTCCCAGGAAAGCCACAGCCTGCCTCGAGGGGCTGCCTCTCAGATCTGGCCATGGACAAAAGAACACTTGGCTGTGCCACAGCCTCACTGAGGGCAAACATCCAGCGTTGAACATGAATGTCAGACTCCCAAAAGTTGGCAAAATCCACATTTCTAAAAGCACAAGTCCACATTAGGAGATTTTCTCCAAAAACTAACCTGGATTCTTGAAAATGTCGATGTCATAAAAGACAAAAATGAAAACGACAGCAGAAGAGTTCCAGATGAAAGAAGACAGAGGAGATGTGACAGCTCAGAGCACAGTAAGGAACGTTACTGGGACAGCTGGGGACATAGGGACGCAGGTTGCATATTAGATAATAGTATGGGTGCTGTTATGTTGGTATTAGTGTAAGAATATGCTATGATTATATCATATACATGATACATTTCCCACTAACTAGTTTGAAAGCTGTACTGTAGTTATGTAAGAGAAAATCCCTAGAAGATATATACTGAAAGTTTTATTTATTTATTTTTAGACAGAGTCTCACTCTGTTGCTCAGGCTAGAGTGCAGTGGTACAATCTTGGCTCACTGCAACCTCCACCTCCCAGGTTCAAGCGATTCTCCTGCCTCAGCCTCCCGAGTAGCTGGGATTACAGGCATGTGCCACCACACTTGGCTAATTTTTGTAATTTCAGTAGAGACAGAGTTTCACCATGTTGGCCAGGCGGGTCTCGAACTCCTGACCTCAAGTGATCTGCCCTCCTCGGCTTCCCAAAGTGCTGGGATTACAGGTGTGAGCCACCGCGCCTGGCCATATATTGAAAGTTTTAGACGTGAAGTGTTATGACATCAGCAAGCTGTGTATGTACATCCACACACACACATCTCCACCATCTGTCTCTATACATAGATACAGAGCAAAGGCAGTGTGAGAAAATAGTGTCCAGTGCTGAGCCTAGGTGAAGACGGGTGGATGGTCATTGTACTTTTGGGGGCAACTTTTCAAAATAAAAAGTTGGTGGCAAGCCTTGGATGGCTCACACTCTCAGGCAAATCTGCAGGCCGTATGTGGCCCGTGACCTTCCTGGTTTGTGGCATTTGCATTAAATCACCTGAGGCATAGGCAACTTCCTGCCTGGCTTGCAGACCCCAGAGAAACGTCACCTCTCTGAAGCCTCTGTGCCTGCCTGAGAGCTAAGCCGGGACCTTGTCCCGGGCACTTGCAGGTAGTGTGAGTCCACGAGTTACAGCTGGGTGCCTATTTGTCTTCTCTGAACGAGGCTATGAGCAGAGACGGGAATGTTTCCTACTCACTTTAGTACCCTTCTCCCCACACCCTCCCGCATATTATTAGGATTAAAATGCAAAGACTCTGAATCACAGAGACCTTTACTTCTAAAACATGCTTTGAGGGTCAGCAGAAAAGGGTCCAGGCCTTGTGTGGCTGGTACTCCATGCAGTCAACTCTTCTGTGTTTTTGTTTTGTTACACAAGGCTTCCATTTTCAAAAATATCTCACAGATCAAGACGGTTTCGAGCTCCAGCCATCACACCCACATTCCAGCTATCAGGAAGGAGAAAGGAACAATGAAAAAAAATGGGGAGATAACATGTGTTACCTGCTGGGGAGGGTTTTTAGAAACTTCCAGATGATGCTTCTGTTTGCATCTTCGACAGTCACATGGCCACTCTCACCTCCAAGGAGACCTGGGAATGGAGTCTTTATTCCAGGAGACCATGTGCCCATCTGAAATGTGAGGGTTCTGTTCATGTAGAAGAGAAGAATGGTGACACTAAGGTACAAACTGCAGCCTCTGCCACCCCTCCAAGCCCACGGAAGACCTGGCATACACTTCATTAAGGGGAAGCAAACTGGATCTCTTGGGCCAAATCTGGCCAGCTATCTGTTTGTCTACACTCCATGAGCTAAGCATAGCTTTTACACTTTAAAGGATTATATTTATTTTATTTTATAATT
>NW_012114666.1:2093297-2108887 GCF_000951035.1 Colobus angolensis palliatus | reverse complement strand
TGGTCTCGATCTCCTGACCTTGTGATCCGCCCGCCTCGGCCTCCCAAAGTGCTGGGATTACAGGCTTGAGCCACCGCGCCCGGCCGAAATCTGACCTTTAAGAAAAAGTTTGCTGACCTCTGTCCTGGATGCTTAATAAACTCTTTTAAATATTGTTTTTTCAAGTGTTTACCAGCCTCTCCCCATGTGCCAAGCCCTGGCGATGCAGCAGCAAGCTGCCCTCATGGGGGCCCTGGCTAGGAGGGAACAGAGATAAGAAATAACTAGTGAAATGTAGTTAACTAATTACAGCTGTGCTTCCTGCTGTGCACAAGTGTGGGGTGTTACCAATGCAGATGATGGAGCAGCTAATCTATTTAAGGCAGGCCAGGAAAGGGCTGCAGAAAGGCTGGTCAGCTGAAATCCAAAGCAGGTGAAGTTAGTTAGCTTGATTAGCCCGGTGAAGTGAGTGCTGGAGAGGAGTGCAGCGTTCCAGGCACAGAGAAGAACAAGAAAGAAGACCAGAAGGTAGGAAAGATATGTGTTGTCTGGAAGTGGCAATCGGCCAGTGTGCACTGTTGTTGTTGTGTAAAAGTGAAGCGAGAGGAGAGGGGCAACATAGAAATGAAAACCTTTCTCTCCTGGACCTGCAGGAGACCATTCACATTGCCATTTGCCTCTGTCTGTTTCCAGGAGCCTTTCAAATCCCAATGAAATAGCCATTTCTAAATTGTACCCACTGCCCTCCTTTCTTTTCATCCCCCCTGCCTTTCCCTAAGTCTTTTAGAAAAAAAAAAAAAAATGCAGGGATTCCAGAAAGACTGGTCCAGCCGCATGGAAAGCGGCCCAGGAAACTGCCTGGTGATGGTTGCAAATGCCGTGAGAAGAAAATTGTCCTGTAATTGAAGGGGAAATTCTTTACTAGGATTGTTAAAGCGTTCTACAAGCTCCTTTCATCTGTGGTTTGTTCCACGCTTTAATTAATTTTGATCTGGGAGGTTTCCCGAGCCTCTGGTTGCACCCACGTCTCTTGGAGATCAGGCCTTCTGTTGCAGGTGGAGAAACTGAGGCCAAAGAGGCCCTGGGGTGTGGGGGACCTCGGGGGAACAAGTCCTGCATCAGAGGGCTGGTTTCTGAACATTTCGAGCCTCAGGCTTTCAGGAAAGAGCCCAAAGCCAGCCACGTCAAAGAAGAGAAAGAGTTTCTACCTTTAAAAAATGTGTTTTTGTTATAAAATTGGTGAAATCACATTTTATAAGTGATTAGGAAAAAAACAACATATAAACACAGGAATATTCATGACCTGTTTTTATATTGCAACTGGCTAAAGAAAACCTTGATATTGCCCACTGGGTTATTCTCCTTTTTCTTGATTCTTGACTGAAACCCAGCTCAAACTGGCTTAAATAAAAATGACACTTCGTTGGCTCACATAATAATAAATCCTGAGGTAGTCCACCTTCAGTCATATCTGGTTCCAAGGGCATAAGCAATGTCATTAACTTTCTCTCTCAGCCTCCTTTGCTCTCTGGCTCTCTCTCTCTCTTTCTCTCTCTCTCTCTCTCTCTCTCTCTCTCTCATGCTTTTTCTCTTTCGCTCTTCAAGTTTTCTCTCTCCTCTCTGCTTTGCAGACTCATCATGAGGTGGTCGTAACAGCTCATAGAGTTTGCTTGGTCTTGCAACTTCAAGGGGAACATGGTGTCTTCCTCCCAAGAGATCCAGGAAAATCCCAAGAGGGAACAATATTGAGAGGCACAGAGATAGTAAAGAGGACTTCAAAGAATTTTGCTTATTACTCTGACAATATTTCTCCCTTGGGGATGTTTAAGTGACGTTTGTAAAGTTTCCAATTGCTTTCAACTGTGTTTTTTTTTGGTTACTGAGCTGTTTCTTTGAAATCATGTAGAAAAACACACACAAATCATCACCCATTATTTTATCATCACTGTTATTATTTGGGGGTGTCTTGTTGTCTGGGTCCCAACGCATTGCGGTGCTAAGTGTAATTGGGGTGGTGCTGGGAGGGGTAGGGTAGTGTATTTAGGTTTTGGAGCCAGATGGACTTGGTCTGAATTCTGCTTCTTTTATTCTTATTAAGTGCACGGTCTTAAGTAATGAGCATCGCACGGGGAAAGGAAGAAAGAGAAGGCGTCCCTCCAGTCTTGGAACTTAAGTCCTGAGCTCGATGCTGATTGGATTAACCCTGACCAATGCCTGTGGCCAGGAGAATGCCACGTGCTGAGTAGCAGGTTGTAGTTACCTGAGCCAATCACTGTGGAAGGCAGGGAGGGGGGCACCCCGATTGGCTTAGACAGGTGAAGGCTGCTACAATGATGGACTGGACTGCAGATGTGTGAGAAACTACCGCAGAGCTGGTGCTGGCTCCGGGAGGTGGGGCTGCGGCACCTCCTGGGCTGGTAGGGTCCTTAGGCACGGAGGGGAGGGGTGGGGGTCCTGTCTGGGCTTCTCACCGGGCATGGCTCTGGGGCTCTGCCCTCCACCTGTTCCTTGACCTGTGTCCCTCTGCTCACCCTGCCCGTATCCCAAGCCAGGGTTATGCCACATCCCCAACCCTCGCCTTTCTCCTGGGTGAAGGGAGCTCTAGCCGCTGCAGTTTGGAGGCCAGACGGTTTTTTGTTTTCTCCTTGGCAAAACATGAGTTCTCTTTTTCTAAGAAAATAAAGGGACTTAAAAAAAGAAGAAGAAGAAAATAGGAAAATCGTATAAAAATAAAAGCCCAAATCCCAACTCCAGTAGCAGATTATACTCCAAATAACTCTTAACAAACTAGGCTTGGAACCATTCTATAGGAGGCAACCAGACCCATCAGAATTAAGTTTTTCATAAAGGCAGAGCCAAACCGAGAAAGGTTCTCAAGGAAAAGATTGCTCCAGGCTTCTGAAGCAGACATTTTAATAATTGTTATCAATATCCATGACTTACTGAGCGCTTACCATGCACTGTGCTAAGTGTGTTCCCTATTATCTACAACCCTCCTGATGACCCTCTTTTACAGAAGAGGAGACTGAGACACAGAGTTAAGTGGCTTGCGCCAGGGCACACCGTTTGCAAGCTACGGGGCTGGCACCCCATCCTGTCTCTTTCTCCAAAGCTCCATAACCACTGTCCTTCCCTACCTCCCTCCACGTCTGGGATTTGAGAATGTTTGCAGAGTGACGTTTCTGGAGTGAGTTGGGGCTTGAGGCAGGTAGAGCCTCCTCTCCTGGTCCCTGGATTCTGTTGGGTTTTGGTTTGGTTCTTTAGGACTACTTCAAGCTGGCTGGAGAAGGGACTTATTCTTTCAGATTTCTTACCCCCCAGATTCTTCCACAAAGCGAATTGGCTCCAGCCAGTCTGGAGTTGCCTGTCTTCTTGTTTTTTAGATGAGAGGGAAGCAGAGCATAATGAACTGACGCAATAGGAAAGATCCCTGGACTTAAGAAGGAAACGGTCTCCTCTCCTGCTGACTTTGTGAGGCAAAGCGGATCGGAAAGGGTGAAAATTCTTTCACCAGAGGTAAGTGCTAAAAAGACAAGAAGAGCAAGCTAAAGCGGAGAGGTACTGGAGGTGCTACTTTGGGTGGATGATCAGGGAGGGCCTCTCTGAGGAGGCGACATACAAGCAAGGCCCTGAATGATGGGAAAGAACCAGCTATGGGAGAACTTGAGGAGAGAGCATTGCAAGCCCAGGAGCAGCAGGTGCTGAGATGTGGAGGCTTAGCAAAGGCTACCTGGGGAAAGAAGGGAAGCGTGTGGTGGGAAGGAAGGCCTCCCTGGAAGGAGAAAATGCCATTACCTTTCATGCCTGAAATGTCCCTAAGCCAGTGGAAGCTTCTGCCACAGTCAGCTAGGATGTCATCGGAGTCTGTGCCACAGTGGTCTTCCCAACCTGGTGACCTGGGGGCCTACTCAGTGGCTAAGGAATGTAGTTGTTCATTCCCGCAGAGAGTGGGGCTGTGCATGACTCCCTGCACTAGGTGGGGAAAGGAAGTTTCAAGTAAGAAAAGTGTCCCCACCATGGGGACTCTTGGGACCACCTTCACCCTTGGGTTTAGCAACCTGCGAAGGAAAACGGCCCAGGGAGGGAGGGATGTGGCCTGCCTGGCTGCCAGGCTCAGAGTGCTGGCAAAGAGGAGGAGCACGCTTTGTTGAGGAAGCATGAGTCGTCACTTACAAAATGCTTGCTTGCTTCTTTCTTTCTTTTCCGCTTTCCAGTTCAGAGCAAAAGGCACCGCCTTATCCTGGAGGCAACATCAGGTTGTTTTTCAAAAGTGAAAATTGATATTTGCTCTCTGCGCTGTGTTGATCTTCATTTTAGTGGCCCTCCAGGCAAGCAAATAAGAAAATACTGGTTTCCAGGATGGGAAAGCAGGGAGATACAATACTTGAGGGGCAACAACCCAAAATTTAATATGGATGATTTGCTCAAATATTCACTGGGTCTGTTTAAACATTCCAGATAACCAAAACGATATCCTGAGGAGGCAGCACAGCACATATTTAAACAGCCGAGTGTGTGAGTCCTGACAACTTGGGTTTTAGTCTTATTTTTGCTTCTTACCAGCTCTGAGAATTTGAACAAGTCCCTTATTCTCTATGAGCCTCCGTTTACCTGCCTAAAAAATGGAAATAATTTTCTCATAGTATTGTTGTGTCTGGCAAAGAGTAGATGCTCAGCACAGCCTTGGATATACATGAAGTGTTTAGCATAGTGTCTGGAACATGGTAACAGTTCATAACATTTAAGCTACTTGTCTAATAATGATGATTAGCGGAATTCGTATTTGTGGTAATAGTGATGAATGGCAGATTCCAGAGTCAGGCTTTCTGGGTTCAGTTAACTGGCTCTGCCACTTACCATCTGCGTGACCTTAGGCAGGTTAGTTGACTTCTCTGAGCCTCAGTTTTCTTGTCTACAAAGTGGTGATGAGAGTAAAACACAGGTAGTATGAGGACTAAATGGGTAAGAACTAACAACCGATCTAGGTACGGGCTGAGCATTATAAGAGTGTTATTATATTATTAATAGTCATCTATTACTATTCTAATGCTAGAAAGTATTCTTTTTTTTTTTTTTTGAGACGGAGTCTGGCTCTGTCGCCCAGGCTGGAGTGCAGTAGCCGGATCTCAGCTCACTGCAAGCTCCGCCTCCCGGGTTTACGCCATTCTCCTGCCTCAGCCTCCCGAGTAGCTGGGACTACAGGCGCCCGCCACCTCGCCCGGCTAATTTTTTGTATAGAGACGGGGTTTCACCGGGTTAGTCAGGATGGTCTCGATCTCCTGACCTCGTGATCCGCCCGTCTCGGCCTCCCAAAGTGCTGGGATTACAGGCTTGAGCCACCACGTCCGGCTAGAAAGTATTCTTCCTCAGAGCAGGGACTTGGTTCTACTTTCCGCTGTATCTCTAGTATCTTCAACAGTGCTGAGCACAGAGTAGGAGCTTAGTAAATTTTCACCAACTGGCTGGGAGCGGTGGCTTATGCCTGTAATCCCAGCACTTTGTGGGGCCGAGGCAGGTAGATCACTTAAGGTCAAGGGTTCAAGACCAGCCTGGCCAACATGATGAAACCCTGTCTCTACTAAAAACACAAAAATTAGCCAGGCGTGGTGGCTCATGCTTGTAATCCCAGCTACTTGGGAGCCTGAGGCAGGAGTATCATTTGAACCTGGGAGGTGGAGGTTGCAGTGAGCTGAGATCATGCCATTACACCCAAGCCTGGGCAACAGAGTGAGACTCCATCTAAAAAAAATTTTTTTTTTCACCAGCTTAGTTAAATAAATGGAATAGAAGGCCATGAATGACTCCAGAGTTCCTCTGCAGATGGAAAGAGCCTGACTCTCTATCTGCTAAGCATGCTGGTAGGTCTAGAATAGAAATCCCTCTCCTTCCCTTCAAGTAGATGCCTTTCAGGACCAAGTCTTGTGCCACAAATACACACAATGCTCAGTAAATGGTTGTAAAGGCTTCTCAGTTCTCCATGGACTCATAGCACCGAACACCAATTCTGTCTCCAGCACGCATCTCCCAGCAGAGCCCCCTTGGCTCAGGAGCCTGAGATCTCCTTGGTGACTCACTGTGTTCAGTTCAATGGCATCTCCAGGGCCTTCCACATAGTAGGCACTCCACTCAGGCAAGTTGATGAAATAGTACTGACACATGCAGAGGACACTCAGTAATGCCTTTTTGATGGAGTCTGCATGTTTGACTGAAGAGGAGAAGAAAGAGATGCATATTTTTCTCCTCAAACTGGAGCACACAGGTCGTTGGGGGGCAGAGCTTGATTAGAGACTGGGTCAGCTTAGTAGCCACAGGGGCTGCTAACATCTCTAGGACACTAACTTGTCACTGGGCAGGCAACGAGATAGAGAAAATTACATTTGTCAGCCCTCCGTTCTGAGAGAATATTCTCTCGAGCAACCACAGTCATAAGGAATATTTTGATAAGCGGCGTGGGCTGAGGATGAGACGATGAAACCCTCTCTGTGTTGGTAATTTAAGGTGCCAATTTGACTGGATTAAGGAATACCTAAGAACTGGTAAAGCACTTCCGGGTGAGTCTGTGAGGGGGTTTCCGGACAAGATTGGCATGTGAGCCGAGTCGGTGAACTGAGTGGGGAAGTTTCGCCCTCAATAGGATGGGTACCATCCAATCAGCTGGGGGCTCAGAACAAAAAAGACAGAGGAAGAGCAGTTTTTTCTGTCTTTCCTGGAGTTGGCACATTCTTCTGCTACTGGACATCAGAACTCCAGGCTTTCTGGCCTTTGGACTCCAGGACTTACACCAACACCCTTCCCCTTCCCCTTCCCCTACCCCCAGGGTTCTTAGGACTTTGGCTTTGGACTGGGAGTTATACCATCGACTTTCCTGGTTCTGAGGCCTTTGAACTTGGGCTGAGACATACCTTTGACATCCTAGTGTTTCCAGCTTGCAGATGGCCCTCCTGGGACTTCTCGCATTGTCTCGGGGAATAGCACCTGTCTTCCTTCTACCAGTACTGATCTTTTAAACAAATGGTCACTTGGCCACACCCTTGGTTTGCTTTCCTAGAGATGCCTTTTATGTGGCCAAGTGTGACTCTTCCAAATCTCTCTGCTATGCTTTTCTTTTAATTATAAATTTTTTCCTTAAATAATTTCTCTCCCCTCACATCTTACTCTCTGTCATTAAAAGTAGCCACACAGTTCCTTCAACATTTTGCTTAGAAATTTCTTCTGCCAGATATACTAGTTCATCACTCTTAAGCTCTGCCTTCCATAAAGGCCCTGGGCATGGACACAGTTGAGCCGAGTTCTTGGCCTCCTTGTAATAAGGATGACCTTTACTCCAGTTTTCAATAAGAGAGTCTTCATTTCCATCTAGATGTCATCAGAATGGTTTTTACCATCCCTGTTTCTACCAGCCTTCTGGTCATGACCACTTAAGTCATCTCTAAGATCATTCAGACTTTCCAAAGCTATTCTCTTCTGAGCTCTCACCAGAATCGCCCATTATGTTCCCTTCATGGCAACAGAAGCTTTTCTTGCATCTTCCTCTGAATTCTTCTAGCCTCCATTCGTTATCCAGTTGTTGTTGTTGTTGTTTTAAGACAGAGTCTCACTCTGTTGCCCAGGCTGGAATGCAGTGGTATGATCTTGGCTCACTGCAACCTCCGCCTCCCAGGTTCAAGCGATTCTCCTGCCTCAGCCTCCCGAGTAGCTGGGATTACAGGCATGCACCACCACGCCTGGCTAATTTTTGTATTTTTAGTAGAAACGGGGTTTCACCATGTTGGCCAGGCTGGTCTTGAACTCCTGACCTCAGGTAATCCTCCCTCCTCGGCCTCCCAAAATCTTGGGATTACAGGGATGAGCCACTGTGCCTGGCCCATTACTCAGTTCTGAAGTTACTTTCACATATTCAGGTATTTGTTATAGCAACAGCTCCACTCCCAGTGCACATTTCCTGTCTCAGCTCATTTTGTGGTACTGTAACAGAGTATCTGAGACTGGGTAATTTGTAAAGGAGAGAGATTTATTTCCTATAGTGCTGAGGACTGAGAAGTCCCAGGTTGAAGAGCCTGCATCTTACAAGGGCCTTCTTGCTGTGTCATCCCATGGCGGAAGGTGGAAGGGCAGGAGAGCACATGTGTAAGAGAGAGAAGGGGGCCAAACTCATCCTTTGATTGGGAGCCAACTGTTGTGATAACTAACCCACTCCTGAGATAATGCCACTAATCCATTCACGATGGCGGCGCCCTCATGACCTACTCACCTCTGAAAGGTCCTACTTCTCAACACTGTTCTATTGGGGATTAAGTTTCTGACACATGAACTTTGGAGGGCACATTCAACCCATAGCACTCCCTCACTCACATTAAAATAGAAGTGAATTGTCACCAGGCTGCCTCCTTGGGACCCTGTGCTAGTGGACTGGGAGTGGGGGGAGGGGATGCTGAGTAGGGCATGCAAGAATAGGCCAGAGCTACATTACTCTAAGATTGAACCTGAGGGTCCCTTCTGGGATTGCTTCTCAGTTTGAAAGTCAGTAGAGTTTCTAGCTTGCTTCCCAAGATGGTTGTCTCTGAGGCAGGGAGTGATAACCCAAGGGGTATGTGAAGCCACAGCTTAAATGTGGTATGTCTTCCGAAGCTGGTTGCAAACCCTTTTAGGATAATTTAAGACAAGTGTCAGGACATGATGGAGTAGAATAACAAATGTCTTCATAGATTTTTAAACACAGTATTTCAAAAAAAGTCTTGAACTTGCTCCAGCCAAGTCATCCAGACTCTCAGATAATTTGTTTACTTTTTTCTCTGCAATTGGAAATATTTTGGTGCACATGGTTAAGAACTCACATCCCACACATCCCATTCTTTTTTTTTTTTTTTTTTTTTTTTAATGAGACGGAGTCTCACTCTGTCACCCAGGCTGGAGTGCAGTGGTGCAATCTTGGCTCACTGCAACCTTGAGCTTGCTCCAGCCAAGTCATCCAGACTCTCAGATAATTTGTTTACTTTTTTCTCTGCAATTGGAAATATTTTGGTGCACATGGTTAAGAATTCACATCCCATTCTTTTTTTTTTTTTTTTTAATGAGACGGAGTCTCACTCTGTCACCCAGGCTGGAGTGCAGTGGTGCAATCTTGGCTCACTGCAACCTCCGCCTCTGGAGTTCAAGCGATTTTCCTGCCTCAACCTCCTGAGTAGCTGGGATTACAGGCATCCACCACCATGCCCAGCTAATTTTCATATTTTTAGTAGAGACAGGGTTTCGCCATGTTGGTTAGGCTGGTCTCGAACTCCTGGCCTCAGGTGACCCACCCATCTTGGCCTCCCAAAGTGCTGGGATTACAGGCATGAGCCACCATACCCGGTCTCACATCAGATTCTGAAAACCCGAAGAGAGACCCATACAACTGGCCATGTCTCTCTCTCTCTAATTCTTATTGTAAGACTAATTTCTGCAAAAAGATGACTTCTTTGATCTCGAACTCCTTCAGGGGACAAGCTAGAGTTAGACTATCAGACTATCATCGGCATCAATGAGGCATTTGGGAGGCAGTCAGTTTCTGGGTTTTCTGGGATAAAATCCCAATTCAAACTAAGTTAAAGCCAAAAAAGGATGCTGTTTGGCTCACAGAACTGGGGAGCACAAAGGTGCCTCCATGGATTCACATGTTGTCATCAGAGCTCTCTCTTTTCCAGTTCTTCTCTCTCTCTCTTTCTATTTGACCTCTTGCTCTTCCATGGAGGGACTTCCTCTATGTGGCTGTGTAAAGGTGGTAAGGGTCATGGGCACAGAGAAAGCCAGGGTTACATACAGTGTAACCTTGCTTGTGGCAATCACGGAGGCTATAGAGAGCTTGAGTTTCTCAGGGTTTCCCTATAAAAAAACCCAGGGCAGGGCTCTGATTGGTCCAGCCTAGATCATATGCCTATCCCTGGGCCAATTAGGATAGTGAGGGAGATGGAGTCTTGTGGTTGGCCAGGCCTAGATTACTGTCTCTCTCTCTAAAGGGAGTGGTGGGCAAGTGTATGATTGACAGCTGAAGCAGAATCGCAGGGGAAGAGGGGCAAAGTTCCAAAAGTAGGAGGAAGTCATTTACCAGATTGGGGAGAGGTATTGAGCAGAAAGAAACCAAAGATTTTTACCACCCATGAGAAGGTATTCTCACAGGAGAAATGGGAAGTCACCCAATGATTTTTTATGGAGTTAGCACCAGGTTGGTATGGGATTGTGTGACGGAAACTCAGATCTTTACCTAAAACGAGGACATTTTAGGGGTCACCATATGCTCAGGGGACCCTATATTCCTTCTCAGGAGAATGTTAAAAATTAGAAAAGGAAGCAGTTCCCAAGATCAGAGCACGACTGGTTCTGATTTCTCTGTCTTAAGAGATTACAGTGGGAGAATGTTCTGGAGCAAATGGCTCAGTCTTCTTCCAGTTTCAAATTTTGTGCATCCTTCAATGCATCTGACAGCGCAGCTAGACTAACTGGGTATGCGAAGGAGATGGGCTAATGGATACAACTTTCCAAGTATTTAATAGCTTTAAGCCAGAGGCCACAAAGTGATGGCATGCTTTCTTTGGCCAGCACAGGGGTTAAGGGGGAAAAAAAATCAAATGCTTGCCAACATTTAAGAATTGGAATATTTCACATGAAAACCTGGATTTCCGACTTAAGCCATAGTCAAACTTGGCTGTAGTTGGCTGGAGCTGAGGAGCAGCCCCTTTTACATAAGTGTGTATACTCTAGTTTGCCACAGTCTCCACCACTCCCTGTTACCCTACCCCAACCCGCTTTATCCATTCATCCCATTACGTGTTTGACCTGAGTAAGCATTTACCTTTGCAAGTCCTGTGTTTTACAACAACAAATTCCCTGAGCACAGTCACTGAAGAACCGGATCTTTCTTTTTCTAACTTTGTGCAAGTTACTTTCTCTTTCTAAACCTTCTTTTATCTGCAACATGGGGCTGAGATGCTTACTTTATTGAACCAATCCTTATGAGCACCTATTATGCTAAACACTGAGTTTACATCAGTGAGCAAATAGACTAAGTCCCTGGTCTCATAGGGCTTAAAATCTAGTGTGGGGGAAACAAACATAAAGTGATAAATTGACGAATAGATGGTGGGGGCAGACAGAGGTGGGTATTCTTGAGTCAGGGAGGTGGGAGCACGCATTGAGGAGATGATTAAATGTCATAATGTATCTAAATCGTTTAGTCCAGGAGTTGGGAAGCTACAGCTCATGGGACCAATCTATCTGCCACTTGCTTTGGTAAATAAAATGTTATTGGAACACAGCCACTACATTCATTTACGTATTGCCTGAGCGCCGCAGACTGCTCTACGATGGCAGGGTCGAGCAATTGCAACAGAGACTGTGTGACCCTCAGAGCCTCAAATTTTTACTATCTAGCCCTTTAAAGAAAAAGTTTGTCCAGCTCCTGCCTTGGCCCAATGACTGGATAAATAGAAAGACCTCAGCTGGGTGCGGTGGCTCACGGCTGTAATCCCAGCACTTTGGGAGGCTGAGGCAGGTGGATCACCTGAAGTCAGGAGTTTGAGACCAGCCTGACCAATATGCTGAAACCCCGTCTCTACTACAAATACAAAAATAAGCTGAATGCGGTGGCGGGTGCCTGTAGTCCCAGCTACTTGGGAGGCTGAGACAGGAGAATTGCTTGAACCTAGGAGGCGGAGGTTGCAGTGAGCTGAGATCGTGCCACTGCACTCCAGCCTGGTGACAGAGCGAGACTCCATTTCAAAAAAAAAAAAGGAGGACCTAATTAAATTGCAACTTCTTCTTAGGAATAGTGCAAATGACCTCCCTCCTTGATGGTTGCTGGCCCTCCAGTGCTGGAGCCTTTACCCGTTCACTGCACCTCCCTAACCCACCTGCCTTTTTCTTTGCCTGCCTAACAGGCGTGCTCCTTATTTAGGGATTAGCCGCAGTGGGACTTCCATGGAAAGTTGAATGTGGCCCTAATCAGGGGCAGGGGTGGGTTTGCCCACTGTCCCTGTTGGTGCATTAGATCAGGTTAATCAGACCAAATCACATAAAGGATTAGGCAGGCCACAGCTTGAAGCTTCATGACAGAAAGGGCTGGATCGGTGTTGACTTACATTTTTCAGTGGGGTGTGTGTGATGGATTTGCTGAGGTTTGCTGTGGCTCATCAATGGTCTGCCCATGTGCCAGCTCCCACAACCTGGCTACATCCCAGGGACCTTTGCTCTCACCTGCTTGGGGAGATTTGCTTGTCCTGGGCATCAGGGCACTCATCAGCACAGACCTCCAGCCAGGGTGGCCACAGGGAAAGAGCAGGTGGTGTGCAGAGATGTCAAACAACAGGAAAGGGTTCTGGGTGGGGAGCCACCCAGGCCAGCAGAGTCCTTGGGCAGGGCCTGCTTCACGGGCATGTGGAGCTGGACAGTCACACAGGACCCTGCACTAAAAAAGGCCCTGTTCTTGGTTTCATGCTCTGTTGTTTATGTCTTGAAATTCTTAATAAGTTTGGAATATTTGCATTTTTATTTATTTATTTATTTATTTTTTGAGATGGAGTTTTACTCTTGTTGCCCAGGCTGGAGTACAATGGCGCGATCTCTGCTGACCGCAACTTCCACCTCCCAGGTTCAAGCGATTCTCCTGCCTCAGCCTCCCGAGTAGCTGGGATTATGGGGATGTGCCACCACGCCCAGCTAATTTTTTTGTATTTTAGTAGAGATGGGGTTTCTCTATGTTGGTCAGGCTGGTCTTGAACTTCTGACCTCAAGTGATCTGTCTGCCTTGGTCTTCCAAAGTGCTGGGATTACAGGCATGAGCCACTGTGTCCAGCCAACATTTACATTTTTTACTAGGCCCTGAAAATTACATAGCCAGTCTGTCTTTGGGGTAGGAAACTGATTTGTATTTCAGTTGCTAAGGGGCCAGAGGGAGCATAGTGAGATGTCTGTGGATGAGCTAAAGAGTTAGAAATGACCTGGTTTCCTAGCAGGCCTTACAACTCCTGGTTCCTGCCCTCATGACTTGCAGGGTTTTGCAGGAAATTAATAATGTGGCTGGAGTTGGAGACAAAGAAGACCCTCCCTTCCTCCTTTGGCAGCTGATGGGACAAGAGCAAGACAGCAGCAACTGCATCACTTATTGAGTGCCAAGTGCTTTATATTCATCCTCTCATCCACTCCTGCAATAACCCTGTGAGGTGGGCATCCTTGTTAAACTCATTTTGTGGGTGCAGGATTTGAAGATCAACCAGGTGATAAATTTGCTAGAGGTCACTCAGCTAGTAATTATGTGGAGTGGCCATCTAAGTTTAGAACATGAGGAAAGTGTTATTAAATCTCTTAGGTTTTAATTTTCTGGTCCAGAAAATGGAAACACTTAAAGCTACCTTATAGTATTGTCGGGAGGATTGAGGAAGGGATATACAATGTCTAGCATACAGCATGTAATATATGCTCACTAAATGATACCCATGGTGATGATGATGGTGATGCTGCTGCTGCTACTGCTGCTGATGGTGGTGGTGATAATGGTGATGACGATGGCGGTGATGATGATGATGATGATGATGATGGTGCTGCTGCTGCTGCTAATGGTAGTCATGGTGATGATGGTGATCGTGATAATGATTATGATGGTGCTGATGGTGATGATCATGGTGATAACGGTAATGATAATGATGGTGATAGTGATGATAATGATGGTGATGATAATGATGGTGATGATGATAGTAATGATGGTGATGATGGTGGTAATGTGATGATGATGGTGGTAATGATGGTGATAAAGATGATGGTAATGATGGTGATGATGGTGGTAATGGTGACGGTGATGGTGGTAGTGATGGTGATGGTGAAGGTTATGATAGTGAGGGTGATGGTGGTGGTGATGGTGATGATGGTGGTGATGGTGATGGTGATAATGGTAGTGGTGGTAATGGTGATGGTTACGATAATAGTGATGATGGTGATGGTGATGATGATGATGGTGGTGATAATGATAATGTCAAACTATTGGGCTGTTTCCAGCTCCAACTTTGCTAACTTATACCCACCCCCTGAAAGGGCATTTTGCCCCACAGAAAAAATATGGAGTAATGTTCTTTTGCTCCCTAAGTGTATTTGCTTTCTATAGCTGCCATAATAAATTATCATAAACTGGGTGTATTAAAAGAAAACGGAAATTACTCTCTTATAGTTCTGGAGGTCAGAAGTCTAAAAGCATGGTATTGGCTGGGTTGGTTCCTTCCGGAGGCTCAGAGGGAAAAACCCATCCCAGGCCTTTCTCCGCACTGTTGGTGGCTCCTGGCAATCCTTGGTATTTCTTGGCTTGTAGATACATCCTCCCATCTCCACCTCCATCTTCACATGGATTTCTCTGTGTGTCCTTTCCCTTCTCTTATAAGGACACTCTCATTGGATTTAGGCCCCACCCTAATCCAAGATAATCTCATTTCTATCTTTACCTTAATTATATCCACAAAGACCCTATTTCCAAATAAGGTCACATTCTGAGGTTGACATGAACTTTAAGGAGGCACAACTCAACCTACTGCCTTGATGTAGGTCAATGAGAGTCCAAGGAAATGACTGGAGACATGTCACGTCTCCGCCAACGCCAGGCCTCCTGCGGCAGTGACCGGCCCCTTCTGCTCCTGTGTGCTCCCCTGACGGCTGTCACAGTGACTGTCGTTTGGCGCCATGGAAACTGACCAGCTCCTCCATGGCACCTCGCTGAACCTCTGAGGGCAATGACTCGCCCAGGAGTCTTTCTGGTGTGTGATGATGGTGATGATGGTGATGATGGTGATGGGCTAGAGAGTTAGTGGGTGAGTCCAGCGGGAGCTCCTGGGCTGCTGGATCACAACTGTGGCCTCTGGAAAATGGAAGCGGCAGCTCAGGGCCCCGCCATCCCAACTCCCAGGGGTGTTTGAGGTACAGAGACTGTGGAGTAGAGATGCTGTGTCCAGGGGCAGTGGAATGCTTTTGCTCTTTCCTTTCAATAACAAGTTGGAAAATAAAATTGGAGTTAGTCATCATCATGGGCAAGCAGAGACAGGTCCAGGGAGCTAAGTCCTCTGTATCGCCTTCCTGGAAACATTTAGAGAATTCAGACCTACATGTTGAAATGCCCATAGACCAGGGGAAGCCCGTTCCAATGTGGACAAAACTTCTTGAGTTTATTCTACCACAGTGACAGGAGGGTGTTTGTGCATCATGAAACAGGAAGGAGATTGTGGGTAAGAGAGAAAGGGCCACTCCTACTGTCTGGTATGAGATTAATTCCAAGGTAACCACTCACCCTTTAGTAAGAGTGAGAGGAACAGCTCTGTTGAAAAAGGAGTTTTCTCCACTCTCTACCGTTTCACCCTCAATGCCAACTCCATGAGTCTTCTCTGTCTCCTGAGGTGAGAAAGAGCAGCTGGGAGTCGCACGCACTATTTTTAGAAAGAAAACCATACAGAGGGGGCTGTGTTGGAGAAACTCTTTGGCTGCGTGAGGTTGGGGAGAAGGGCCTGAGAATGTGGGGAAGGGGCAGGACAGGAAAGTGACTGTGGATAGGACAGTTCTATGCTTCTGTTTGGGAGCTGGGGGCTTCTGGGGGGTCCCCCCTCCAT
>NW_012114666.1:2092080-2092617 GCF_000951035.1 Colobus angolensis palliatus | reverse complement strand
AAAAAAAAAAAAAAAAAAAAAAAGAAGTTGCTGGTTTTACTAGTTAGAAAAGACAAACATGGGTGGATAGAGGGGAGGGGGAGGGTTGAGTCTTTCCATTGTGAGCGAACATAAATGGAAACCTATGCTTTTAGCACCTCCAACAATGATGCTGAGAGCTGAGAAGAAAAATAGGGAAGAAGGAAGGAAACAGGGAGGGAGAGAAGGAGAGAGGGAGAGGGGGAGGGAGGGGGAGCAAGACAAAGAAAGGAGGAATAGAAAAGACCAAAAGATAGGCCGGGCGCGGTGGCTCACACCTGTAATCCCAGCGCTTTGGGAGGCCAAGGTGGGCAGATCACAAGGTCAGGAGATCGAGACCATCCTGGCTAACATGGGGAAACCCTGTCTCTACTAAAAAATGCAAAAAAAAAAAAAAAAACTAGGAGGCTGAGGCAGGAGAATCGCTTGAACCTAGGAGGCGGAGGTTGCAGTGAGCTGAGATCGTGCCACTGCACTCCAGCCTGGTGACAGAGCGAGACTCCATTTCAAAAAAAAAAA
>NW_012114666.1:2081870-2085390 GCF_000951035.1 Colobus angolensis palliatus | reverse complement strand
AAAAAAAAAAAAAAAAAGGCCAAAAGATGAAGAAACTGATCATTTTATTTATTATGATTATCATTTTATTTATTATGATTATGATTGTTATTTTAAGACTATGGGGCCAAACGACAGGGTCTTGTTCGGTTGCCTAGGCTGGGGTGCAGCGTCGTGATCACTGCTCACTGCGACCTCCGTCTCCTAGGCTCAGGCAATCCTCCTACTTCAGTCTCCTGATCAGCTGAGACTATAGGTGCACAAACCATGCCTGGATAATTTTTTACTTTTTTGTAGAGATAGGGTTTTACCATGTTGCCCAGGCTAGCCTTGAACACCTGGCCTCAAGCAATCCTCCCACCTCAGCCTTCCAAAGTGCTGGGATTATAGGAGTGAGCCACCAGGCCCGGCCTATGCCCAGTTATTAATATCATCTTCTTTGCAAAGAAAAAAAACCATCACGTTCTTTTAACTCTTGAATATCAAAATTCTTTGAGTATCTTAATAAAAATAAATAGTAATAATAATCAAAAGAAAAACAATGAAAGAAAAAAGGGAAGGAAGAGAAAAGAACAGTGTGTCTGAGCGTCACCGGAAGGAGATGCCATGGATGCGGAATCCTGTCCAGGCCACGGAAAGCAGCAGGCTGAGCAGCCCAGGTCGGGGAGCACATGCAAAGGCCCGGGGTGGCAGAGAATGTGGTGTGTTTAAGGAACAGAGAGAAGCATGGCTGAGCCTGGTGGGTGGGGGCGAGTCGGCCCAGTTGGGCTTGGAATAGGCTGGATCTGCTCGTCAG
This sequence comes from Colobus angolensis palliatus, assembly GCF_000951035.1. NCBI lineage: Eukaryota > Metazoa > Chordata > Mammalia > Primates > Cercopithecidae > Colobus > Colobus angolensis. Next base: position 2,084,615 of record NW_012114666.1, on the reverse strand, counting down.
CATAAGCCAGTGCAGCTACGGGGCGTGTGGGCTCCGCATGGTCAGATCTTCCACTTCATGTTCGGGGCCAGGTGGGCGGGGGGGCAGGGAATCCCAATTGCTGCATGAGATCTCATGTCTTTTAGATGCTGGCGTCACATAGCAAGATGAAGATAGACTTTGCAGACTGAATGGGGACTGTGGGCTAGAATCAACTTAGGGGACATCATTTGCAATCTGAGACTTGCTCCAGGCCTCTGATCGAAGTGGACCACGGACTTGGTCATTACGGGATGGTTCTGGAGCTCACCAATGATCGTCTTTCCGTCCATCCCCACCAGAGCTGGGCCAAGTTTTAAGAACAATCCTTTGCTTCTCTGTGAAGCTGGCCCAGGGACTTAATCCAAACAAGGGCACAGCCAGAAGGAAAAGGGCGTGTCTTCCTGAAAAAGACTTGAATAAAGGGATCCTATTCAGGGCCTGAAAAGGCCAGTGTTGAAGCGCGTGGCAGCCTGTCCAGGCAGGTCTGAGTGCACAGTGACCTCTTACAGGAGGGGCTGTGCTGCTTGAAAGTTCACCGCTCCTGCCCAGGAAGGAATCTCTTCAAGCAAAACCTGACACATTTGGTTGCAGCCTCTGCTTGGATGCTGCACAAATTGGTTACCCTTCCTTCTGGGATTATGAGAAGGGCCCTCCTAGGTACATCTGGTTCATTCCCTGCCTCCAGCATGGAGAGCTGAAGCTCAGTCCAGACGAAGAGGCTGCAACAGATGCATTGAAAAGCATGCTCATTCATTTTCACTTAAGAAATGGTTGATGTCTGACCAAGCTGCAGAAAGAATGGGAGGATTAGGCAAGACTTTTGGTTGTAAGGGTCAGGAAGTACACTCAAACTGGGTTGTACAAACAAAATAAGAACAGATTGGCTCATGTCACTGGAAAGTCAGTCCATGGGTACTTAAGTCCCTTGACTCTGATTTTTATGAAGACAGCTTCCTTCCTGGTCACCTGCAGCCCTACACTCAGTTTCCAGCCAAGCAAACTCAGCAGACAGAGCATCCAACAAAAAATCCCAGGGCTGACTCTTATTGGTCCAGTTTGGTCATGTGCCCACTGGTGAACCAATCACTGTGACTCTGACTCTTCTGCCCTCATTCAAGGTTCTGCCCCAAGCCAGGGGAGAGGGTCAAATCCTGTAGGACCACATGGACCAAAAGTAAGGGAGAAATGGTTTCTCCAGAGCAAGTCAAACACCATTATCAGAAGAAGTGGGAATGGCTGTTGTCATGGCCACACAACTGGTAAAAAGCAATCCCATTGTTGTTGTTTTTGAGACAGTGTCTTTCTCTGTCACCCAGGCTGGAGTGCAGTGGTACAGTCTCAGCTCACTGCAACCCGCCTCCGGGTTCAAATGATTCTTGTGCCTCAGCCTCCCAAGTAGCTGGGATTACAGGCATGTGCCACCACTCCCGGCTAATTTTTGTGTGTGTGTGTTTTTTGGTAGAGACAGGGTTTCACCATGTTGGCCAGGTTGCGTATCCTGGTTTTCAGCTTGGGTCTGAATGACAATAGACTCATGTTTTTAATTTGGGAGTTCAAGAATGGGTGGATCTAGGGATTTAAACAATGTCCACGGGACTTGGCCTGCCTTTCTCTCTCTCTCCCCTGCCTCTCCCATTATTCCTCTCTGCTTTCTACTGGTTGGTTACTTCCTCAGGCACTTTTTTATTCCCCTCTGTGGCAGCTCTGAGCAGTTCAGGATTTGTGACTACCAGTTTAGCAACCTCAGCGGAAAGAAATTTTTCATTTCCAAAATAGCAAAAAAACAACAAAACAAAACAAAAGCAACCCAGGGCTAATTCTCATTGGGCTGACTCTGGCCGCATGTCCATCCCTGAACGAATCACTGTGACCTGCGGTGGTATACACTGATTGGCCACGCTTATGCCATGTGCCAGCCCTGGAGCAGGGACTTGATTCCTACCTGAATAGATGCACAGGAGGATGAGGATGGAGTGGCTTCCCTAAGGCACAGGTTTGAGACTGAGATGCTGTTCCCAGAGGAGGGAGATGCAGACCAGCTGAAATTATAGACATCCTCTTTGGAGAGGAGTGAGCACGCGCTGGTGGAGCCCCAGCCCTTCAGAGCACAGGAATATTGTGCTTGGCAGCCGGGCTTGGTTGGCAGAGCTGCAACTTGGGAGTCAGGACCTTAGATTGTCAACCACAGAGATTTATCAAGTGCCTGTTATGGGCCTTATGCAGGAAATTCTGTAGGCGCGAAGTCTTCTCCTGGATGTTTAGTTTGGCAGAACTGGAGTTTCCAGGAGCAAGTGTGTTTGACAGAGAATGTGGACCGTCCCACAGGAGACACTGGTACCCGGCATGGCAGGAAAAGAGTTTTACGGCTCTGTTGTGATTCTTAAGGTTTAAGAAGAGTAATGCATTAGCCGGGTGTGGTGGAAAGCGCCTGTAGTCCCAGCTACTCGGGAGAGAGAAGAATTGCTTGAACCCAGAAGGCAGAGGTTGTAGTGAGCCGAGATCATGCCACTGCATTCCACTCTGGGTGACAGAGTGAGACTCCATCTCAAAGGAAAAAAAAAAAAAAAAAGAAGAAGAGTAATTCTTGCTGGGTGCAGTGGCTCATGCTTATAATCCCAGCACTTTGGAAGGCCGAGGCAGGTGGATCACTTGAGGTCAGGAGTTGAAGACCAGCCTGGCCAACATGGTGAAACCTCCTCTCTACTAAAAATACAAAAATTAGCT
>NW_012114666.1:2074209-2081625 GCF_000951035.1 Colobus angolensis palliatus | reverse complement strand
GTAGCTGGGACTACAGGCGCCCGCCACCTCGCCCGGCTAGTTTTTTGTATTTTTTAGTAGAGACGGGGTTTCACCGTGTTAGCCAGGATGGTCTTAATCTCCTGACCTCCTGATCCGCCCGTCTCGGCCTCCCAAAGTGCTGGGATTACAGGCTTGAGCCACCGCACCCGGCCAACACTTGGTGTTTTTAAAAGCTGTTGAAATTTGAGGACTCAGAGGAGCCTCATAACAGTCTGTGGGTACCAGAGCCTGGAAGATCAGCCCCATTTACAGAGGGGGACACTGAGAGGGTATATGATGAGGTGCAGGTTATTGGGAGACCTAGGGTGGGAACCTGTTAACCTGCCCCTTAGCAGCACCCACTTTTCCTATCTAACCTGTGCATAAGCCCTGGACGCAGAGAGCCTGAGTAAACTGCCAGTGCAAGCTCCTCCTTAGCTGTGTGATGTTGGGCTCTGTGCCTTGGTTGCCTATTCTGTGAATGAGTCAACAGGGGCACCTACATAGTGGGACTGTGGTAGAGATTAAATGAGTTATTATGTGGAAAACCTTAGTGTGATGCTTGGAACATGGCAAATGCCATTAATCTTAATAATGCATCAGGTAGAAATTAAAGTCAATTATTGCTAGGGTTTATTTTCTCACACGATGCCAGAGACAGGCAGTCAGTGGCACTCAGAGGCTCAGTGGTGCCAGCGCTGAGGTGGCTGTTTCCTTTGGCCTTTTTCTTCAGTCCCAGGATGGCTGCTGGTGCTCCAGCCATCATATTTGTATTCCAGCCAAAAAGAATTAGGAGTGGGGAGTGGCAAAAGGGCCCACCTCCCAACTGAGTCGACGCCTTAAAGAACTCTCATGGGCGCCCCACCCACTGTCTTCTACTTATGCACGGATTGCCATGCACATTGCAAAGGAATTGCAGAAATGTAGACCTTTGGCCGAACTCATCTCAGGATTCAAAAATTTAGGATTTCTATTAGAGAAGAGGAAGGAGACTAAATAATGTGAAGGCATCCAGCAGTCTCTGCCACAGAGTTTTTTGTTCTTCATTTTCTGAAGACCCTTTTGTGACCTGTTAGACATCGCTATGTGTAATGGTTTAGAGCAGGAGTCAGAAAGTAACATGCCTACAGGCGGATGTCCTCACATGCATGAGGGAGGTTTCAGAGGCAGAGAGGTGATAGGGAGTGGTGGGGACTGGAGCAAAGTGGAGAGCTCATGCCCTGTCTATCAGTGGCTGCCAATGAGAACCGGCTAATTCTGCATAAAAAAGAGAAGCCTAGTGTTATGAGAGCTTTTTATTTTTAATGAAAAGTGGATATACCTAATTTTAGATGAGACTGGCCAGGCACAGTGGCTCATGTCTGTAATCCCAGCACTTTGGGAGACCGAGGGGAGTGGATCACCTGAGGTCAGGAGAGCGAGACCAGCTTTACCAACATAATGAAACTCGGTCTCTACTAAAAATACAAAAGTAGCCAGGCATGGTGGTGGGCACCTATAATCCCAGCTACCCAGGAGGCTGAGGCAGGAAAACCGTTTGAACCCGGGAGGCGGAGGTTGCAGTGAGCCAAGATTGCACCATTGCACTCCAACCTGGACAACAGAGCAAGACTCAGAAAAAAAGTTTTTTTTAGTTGAGATCAGATTTTTACATGATAATGATTTCAAATTTACTGAAAAAATTTATATGAATTAAATAACACAAAATTGTGGGCATGAACTTACTTGGGGCTGATTCTTTCTCCCTCCCTCCCTCCCTCCCTCTCTTCCTTCCTCTCTCTCTCTCTCTTTCTCTTTCTCCTTCTCTCTTTCTCTCTTTCTTTCACAGAGTTTCACTCTTGTCATCTAGGCTGTAGTGCAGTGGTGCGATTTTGGCTCACTGCAACCTCCACCTTGCAGGTTCAAACGATTCTCCTGCCTAAGTCTCCTGAGTAGCTGGGATTAGAGGTGCCCACCACTGTGCCTGGCTAATTTTGTATTTGTAGTAGAGAGGGTTTCACCATGTTGGCCAGGCTAGTCTCGAACTCCTGACCTAAGGTAATGGGCCCACCTAGGCCTCCGAAAGTCCTGGGATTACAGGCATAAGCCGCTGCGCCTGGTCAAAGGCTGATTCTTCTTCTAAAGTCAGTTTTATTGAGGTCTAACTTACATACAATAAAACTAACCCTTTTTAGTTGTACAGTTCTATGAATTTTGCAACACATGCCACTGTGTGACCATGGTCACAATCAAGCTATAGAACATTTCCATCCCCCCTCTAAAATTCCCTGTGTTGCTTTTTAGTCAGTCACCACCCCTAGCCTCAGCCCATGGCAACTAGTGGTCTTTTTTCTGTCCCTACAGTTTTGCCTTCTCCGGCAGGTCACATAAGTGGAATCAGGCAGGAGGCAGCCTTTTGAGTCTGGCCCCTTTTGCTTAGTACAATGCACTGGAAATTCTTCCACGCTGTGGTGTGCTGGTTTTGTATTGTTGAATAGCTTTCCACTGTGTAGGTATACCACAGTTCAACCATTCATCTGATGATGGACATTTGGTTTGTTTCCAGTTTTTGGCAATTATGAATTAAGCTACTCTAAACATTCACAGACAGGTTTTTATATGAACATCTGTTTCTGTTTATCTTGGATAAATATCTAAGGTATATCTAGGATGTTTTCCAAAGTGCCTGGGCAATTCCGCACCCCACATGTGGTCTTCAGGGGCTCCAGTTTTTTTTTTTTTTTCTTCACCAGCACTTGGGATTGTCAGGTGTCTTTTTTCGGAGGGGGATGTTTTGTTGGTTTAGGCATATTCTGGTATGTAGTGGTATCTTTCTGTGGTTTCAAGTGGCAGTTTCCTAATCACTAATAATGTCGAGCATCTTCTCATTAGCTTATTGGCCATCCATATATATTCTTTGGTAAGGCTGTTAAAAGAAAAACTTCAGCCGAATTAGATTTAAAGGAGTCTGAGCGATGAACGATTTGTGAATTGGGCAGCCCCCAGAATCACAGCAGACTCAGAGAAACTCCAGGGTGCCTCGTGGTCAGACCCAATTTATAGCCAAAAGAAAAAAAAAAAAGAAAGAAAAAGAAATGGCATACAGAAATCAGAAGTGAGGTACAGAAACAGCTGCATTGGTTATAGCTCGTTCGCCTTATTTGAACAGTTTGAACACTAGGCAGTGTAAGGGTGGCTGAAGCATGCCTGCTGGTGTTGCCAAGACTCAGCAATTGTTACTGGTGCCTATTCCTAAATTAGGTTTTCAATCTCGTCTACTTATTAAATTAGGTTATGGTTCATCCGTAAGGACTCAAATATAGAAGTATGGAGTCCTTCCCAGGCTATATTTCGTTCGCTTTAACAAGGTGTTGGTTCAAATATTTTGCCCATTTTTAATTGAGTTATTTGGTTTCTTTTTCTTTTCTTTGAGATGGAGTCTCACTCTGTTGCCCAGGCTGGAGTGCAGTGGTGCGATCTCGGCTCACTGCAAGCTCCGCCTCCTGGGTTCACGCCATTCTCCTGCCTCAGTCTCCAGAGTAGCTGGGACTACAGGCGCCCGCCACCACACCCGGCTAATTTTTTGTTTTTTAATTTTTAGTAGAGATGGGGTTTTCACTATGTTAGCCAGGATGGTCTCGATCTCCTGACCTCGTGATCTGCCCACCTTGACCTCCCGAAGTGCTGGGATTACAGGCGTGAGCCACCGCGCCCAGCCGAGTTATTTGTTTTCTTATTACTGTCTTGTGAGAGTTACTTATATATTCTCCATTCCAGTCCTCTATCGGATATGTGTTTTGCAAACATATTTTCACAGTCTGTGACTTGTCTTTTCATTTTTGTAACAGTGTCTCTTGAAGAGTAGAAGTTTTCCGTTTTGATTAAAGTCCAATTTATCAATTTCTTCTTTACAATTTATGCTTTTTGTGTTCTATCTTAAAAAAACCTGTGCCTCATCCAAAGTTATGAAGATTTTCTCCTATGTTTTCTTCTAGAAGTTTTATTTACTTATTTATTTATTGAGATGGAGTTTTGCTCTTGTTGCCCAGGCTGGAGTGCAGTGGTGCGATCTCCGCTCATTGCAACCTCCACCTCCTGGGTTCAAGCGATTCTCCTACCTCAGCCTCCTGAGTAGCTGGGATTACAGGCGCCTGCCACCATGCCTGGCTAATTTTTCATATTTTTAGTAGAGATGGGGTTTCATCATGTTGACCAGGCTGGTCTCAAACTCCTGACCTCAGGTGATCCACTCACCTCAGCCTCCCAAAGTGCTGGGATTACTGGCATGAGCCACTGTGCCCGGCCTATAGTTTTAATTTTTACACTGAGGTCTATGATTGATTTCAATTTAAAAAAAATGTTGACATATGGGTTGAAGTTCATTTTTTGTGTATGGATGTCCAACTGTTCCAGCACCATTTGTTGAAAGACTTTCCTTTCTGAACTGAATTGCTTTGATACTATTATTGAAAATCACCTGAGATTAAATGTATGTGTCTCTTTCTGAACTCTCCATTCTGTTCCATTGATCAATGTGTCATTGCTTTCGTCAATACCACACTAGTGCCTGCACCTGGTAAGTACTGTATCAGTGTTAGCTAGCGCTTGCCATATTTTATCATTTAAAAAAATAAACTTTTACCTTTGGAATTTCTTTACTTGGAAAATTTATTTTTGAATAATGATATGATGGAAAAAGTTGCAAATCTAGAACAGAGATTTCTCTTATATCCTTCTCACAGCTAGCTTCTCCTAGTATTAACGTTTTACATATCCACGATATTTTTACCAAAGCGGACACATGCACATTGGCACAGTACTATCAGCTAAGCTGTTTATTTGAATGTCACCAATTTTCCTGTTCAGGATCCATTTCAGAATATCACATTGCATTAAACCGTGGGTTTTTTAGATGCATCTTTTAGCAGCTCTGTAATAGGGTGCATCTTACAGTCCGTGGTGTTTTACACACTGATCGCGAGGTGGTGGTGGTTGTTTTTTTCATAGCGGCATACTAAATTAGAGTATGCCTTAGATTTAATGAAATAGGGTATTATTATTACTTGATCTCCTTAAACCTCAACTTCTTCATCTGTAACATGAAAATAATGCTAGGACTCACCTCACAGAGACGCGGAAAGATACAATGAGAGCCACAAAAGGAAGTGCCTCGATACAGTCTGGCACATGAGCCCTTGTTAATTAATGGTGCCATTAAACCCAAGTGCAATCTCTATCCAAAGTGTGCTCCTGGGGGTCAGTGAGCTCGCCTCTCCTTGCCTTTCCCTACCTCGAAGAAATGCCTGGAGCCGGATTTCTTAGCAGCTTTCCTTCAAACAAGAGCCCACAGGAATAGCTACCAATTAAAATAACAAAGTTTCAGGTGACAACGTTTGCAGAAGAAGCTGCAAATGTTTAATAAAAGGCCGTTGCTGGGAGGCTCAGACAGCTACCCTCTTCCGGGAGATCTGAAGCCGCATTTCAAGTTTGCCAGCAAATTTGCTTTCATTAGAACAAGACCCTGGCCCTTTCTCCTCGGAATGTTTGGGCCCAGGCCTCTTGTCACTTCTCTCTTTTTTTGCTTTCACTTTCTGAAAGACATTCCCTTGTTTTCTCGACTTGAGCTTTTAAAAAATTATACAAGCGGCCGGGCGTGGTGGCTCAAGCCTGTAATCCCAGCACTTTGGGAGGCCGAGACAGGCGGATCACGAGGTCAGGAGATGGAGACCATCCTGGCTAACCCAGTGAAACCCCGTCTCTACTAAAAAAGACAAAAAAATTAGCCAGGTGTGGTAGCGGGCGCCTGTAGTCCCAGCTGCTTGGGAGGCTGAGGCAGGAGAAGGGCGTGAACCTGGGAGGCGGAGCTTGCAGTGAGCCGAGATAGCGTCACCGCACTCCAGCCTGGGTGACAGAGCGAGACTCCGTCTCAAAAAAAAAAAAAAAAAATTATACAAGCAACACATCTGTTGCAGATACGGTAGAAAATTGAGATGAAAAATTGTAAAAGAGGCCTGTAATTTCATCACTTAGAGATCGTCACTGGATACAAAATATTTTTCTTTCTTTTTCTGATTGTTAAAATATAGCACTAACTGTAAAATAAATTAGAAATTATAGAAAAAGCATAAAAGCAAAACATTCTCTCCTCATCTCACCATCCAGGTGACCAATGTGTAACATGCACCCTTTCCAAAATGTTCATGTCTATGCTTTCATATGTACTTGAAAATATTGCAAGTTCCAGTACCTGGGGCAGGCTCTGGGGGTAGGCCACTTGGAGTTAAATTTTGTCTCTGTCACCAACTAGCCGTGAGCAGCCTATGTGACTTCTCTGGGTCTTGGTTTCCCTATCTGTGAAACAGGAATATCATTAGAACCTACTTCGGTTACTGAGAACATGACCTGAGATACAGTACATAAAAGTCCTTAGCTGGCTGGGCATGGTGGCTCACGCCTGTAATCCCAGCACTTTAGGAGGTAGGAGGATTCCCACAAGCCCAGGAGTTCAACACCAGCTTGGGCAATATGGCGAAACCCCATCTCTACAAAAAATGAAAATATTAGCCGGGTGTGGTGGTGTGCACCTGTGGTCCCAGTTACTTGCGAAACTGAGGTGGGAGGATTGCTTGAGCCCAGGAGGTGGAGGGTGCAGTGAGCCGAGATTGTACCATTGTACTCCAGCCTGGGCAACAGAGTGAGATCCTGTCTCAAAGAAAGAAAGAAAAAAAAAAAAGTCCTTATTCATGATGCTTCATACAGAGTGAGCCTTGAAAAATGGCAGTGATGATTGGTGTGCTTGTTTTCCATTGCTGCCTCACAAATAACCACACAAACTCAGTGGCTTAAAACAACACCGTTGATTATTTCACATTTATGATCTCACTGCTTTCGTGGCAAAGGATTCCAGGCACAGCTTAACTGGATTCTCAGCTCTGGGTCTCACAAGGCCTCGGTCAAGATGTTGACTGAGGCTAGGGTCTCCTCTGGAGGCCCAGGGTCCTCTCCCAGGCAGATATGGTTACTGGCAAAGTTCATTTTGTTGCAGCTGCAGAACTCATGGAGGCTTGGTTCTTCCAGGATAGCAGAAGCATGGCTGCTGCTATGAACCTTGCCCTTCTTCCTTCTCTGATCTCTGGAGCCTCTTTGAAAAGGCTCACCTGGGCTGGGCGCGGTGCCTCGCGCCTATAATCCCAGCATTTTGGGAGACTGAGGTGGGAGGATCACGAGGTCAGGAGATCGAGACCATCCTGACCAACATGGTGAAACCCTGTCTCTACTAAAAATATGAAAAGTAGCTGGGCATGGTGGGGTGCGCCTGTAGTCCCAGCTACTCGGGAGGCTGAGGCAGGAGAATGGCTTAAACCCGGGAGGTAGAGGTTGCAGTGAGCTGAGATCTTGCCACTGTACTCTAGCCTGGTGACAGAGCAAGACTCCATC
>NW_012114666.1:2071013-2074159 GCF_000951035.1 Colobus angolensis palliatus | reverse complement strand
AAAAAAAAAAAAAAAAAATTATACAAGCAACACATCTGTTGCAGATACGGTAGAAAATTGAGATGAAAAATTGTAAAAGAGGCCTGTAATTTCATCACTTAGAGATCGTCACTGGATACAAAATATTTTTCTTTCTTTTTCTGATTGTTAAAATATAGCACTAACTGTAAAATAAATTAGAAATTATAGAAAAAGCATAAAAGCAAAACATTCTCTCCTCATCTCACCATCCAGGTGACCAATGTGTAACATGCACCCTTTCCAAAATGTTCATGTCTATGCTTTCATATGTACTTGAAAATATTGCAAGTTCCAGTACCTGGGGCAGGCTCTGGGGGTAGGCCACTTGGAGTTAAATTTTGTCTCTGTCACCAACTAGCCGTGAGCAGCCTATGTGACTTCTCTGGGTCTTGGTTTCCCTATCTGTGAAACAGGAATATCATTAGAACCTACTTCGGTTACTGAGAACATGACCTGAGATACAGTACATAAAAGTCCTTAGCTGGCTGGGCATGGTGGCTCACGCCTGTAATCCCAGCACTTTAGGAGGTAGGAGGATTCCCACAAGCCCAGGAGTTCAACACCAGCTTGGGCAATATGGCGAAACCCCATCTCTACAAAAAATGAAAATATTAGCCGGGTGTGGTGGTGTGCACCTGTGGTCCCAGTTACTTGCGAAACTGAGGTGGGAGGATTGCTTGAGCCCAGGAGGTGGAGGGTGCAGTGAGCCGAGATTGTACCATTGTACTCCAGCCTGGGCAACAGAGTGAGATCCTGTCTCAAAGAAAGAAAGAAAAAAAAAAAAGTCCTTATTCATGATGCTTCATACAGAGTGAGCCTTGAAAAATGGCAGTGATGATTGGTGTGCTTGTTTTCCATTGCTGCCTCACAAATAACCACACAAACTCAGTGGCTTAAAACAACACCGTTGATTATTTCACATTTATGATCTCACTGCTTTCGTGGCAAAGGATTCCAGGCACAGCTTAACTGGATTCTCAGCTCTGGGTCTCACAAGGCCTCGGTCAAGATGTTGACTGAGGCTAGGGTCTCCTCTGGAGGCCCAGGGTCCTCTCCCAGGCAGATATGGTTACTGGCAAAGTTCATTTTGTTGCAGCTGCAGAACTCATGGAGGCTTGGTTCTTCCAGGATAGCAGAAGCATGGCTGCTGCTATGAACCTTGCCCTTCTTCCTTCTCTGATCTCTGGAGCCTCTTTGAAAAGGCTCACCTGGGCTGGGCGCGGTGCCTCGCGCCTATAATCCCAGCATTTTGGGAGACTGAGGTGGGAGGATCACGAGGTCAGGAGATCGAGACCATCCTGACCAACATGGTGAAACCCTGTCTCTACTAAAAATATGAAAAGTAGCTGGGCATGGTGGGGTGCGCCTGTAGTCCCAGCTACTCGGGAGGCTGAGGCAGGAGAATGGCTTAAACCCGGGAGGTAGAGGTTGCAGTGAGCTGAGATCTTGCCACTGTACTCTAGCCTGGTGACAGAGCAAGACTCCATCTCAAAAAAAGAAAAAAAAAAAAAAAAGACAAAAGAAAAAAGGAAAGGCTCCTCTGATGAGGTCAGGCTCACTCAGGATGATGAACTCAAAGGCAGTTCCTACAGTACCTTAGTTACACGACAAAATCTCTTCATCTTTGCCCTAGAACATAATCACATCATCGTAAGAGTGACATCGTATTCAAGGCCCTGCCCACACCAAGGGGAGGCAGTTATCCAGGACGTGAGCCACAAGGGGAGGGCATCTTGGGGCTGTCTTAGAATTCTGCTTACCATACCTAGTACTAACAGGGCCTTCCCGTCATCTTGGGTTTTAGTTCCGGGGCAAACTAAAGGGACTTAATCTGTTTCCAAGGATTTCATACTTGGTAAAGACCATCCCATCTATCTGACCAAGTACTGGAATTGAACGTTGATATGGTTTGGATTTGTGGCTGGGGAGGCCTTAGGAAACTTTCAACCATGGCAGAAGGTGAAGAGGAAGTGGGCATGCCTTACTTACATGGCCGGAGCATGAAGGTTATTTGTAATTCCCAGTGTTGGAGGCGGGACCTGGTGGAAGGTGATTGGATCATGGGGGCAGAGTTTCCCTTTGGTTGGCAATGAGGTGGGCCCTGGATGTAGCTGAGCCAATCAAAGCCCTTCCCTTTCAAATGGGCCTGGGAAGGGAAAAACTCATGTCGAGGCTCCCAGTGCCTCTGTCCTCTGTGAACTGCACAAGCCTGGAATAATTTCCTCCTGGTCATCTGGCCTGGGCGAGGCTGGGAGCTGCTCCAGGGCAAAAAGACCAAAGTCCTGTCTGCTCCCATGAGCCCAGCACTCAAGGCTCATGCTGAACAATGGCAGGTGGTTAATCAGAATTTGATGAATAAATCAATGAATGAGCAGTTCTGCTTTCTCCTCTTTTTCCATCAGCAGGAAATAATTGCCTTCTCAGAAGACTGCATTTTTTCCTTTATTCTTTTTTTCTTTCTTGTTCATTTATTTTATTTTTAATTTTTTTTTTGAGACAGAGTCTCGCTCTGCCGCCCAGGATGTAATTTTTTCATTAATGAGATATTTCAAACTTGAGTATAGTCAAAGAACCCCCCAAATACCGACTTAGGCTTCAGCAACGATCATTCCGATGTTATTTTTTCAAATTTCCTTCTCTCCTCTATGAGGAGGGTCGAGGGGCTAGAATATTTTAAAGTAAATCCCAGACACTGAATCATTTTGCCCCCAAATATTTCAGTGTGTATCCTGCACATATAAATATTGTTTTCAAATAACCATAATCGCACTCGCACACTTAACAAAAACAATTATAATTTCTTAATATCACAAAATACCCAGACCATGTTCAACTTTCCTCCATTATCTCAAAAACTGTCCAGAGTAGGTTTGCTCAAATCTTATTGAGTTATAATCACACTGAGGTGTCAGCTGGAATTTCTTTGGTCGCAAGTGACCAAATGTCTGCAACTGGTATGTTTCTAGCTGTTCCTTGGCAGTAGGTTTCCATGGTCAGGAGGCCTGGGAAATACTGAGTTGCAGAAAGTTAGGCTCTCCCATTCTTCTCCCTTCTTTAGAAAGCTGAAGTGTGTGGTGAATCTGAGTGTAAAAGAGATTTTTGCAAACTTGGTTGACCTTGGAAAT
>NW_012114666.1:2053668-2065744 GCF_000951035.1 Colobus angolensis palliatus | reverse complement strand
TTCACCGTGTTAGCCAGGATGGTCTTGATCTCCTGACCTCGTGATCCGCCTGTCTCAGCCTCCCAAAGTGCTGGGATCACAGGCTTGAGCCACTGTGCCCGGCCTCTGTCCCTAATATTAAAAACAGGTCAGTTTTCGGCCTGGCATGGTGGCTCACACCTGTAATCCCAGCACTGTGGGAGGCCTAGGTGGGTGGACCATCTGAGGTCTGGAGTTCGAGACCAGCCTGGCCAACATGGTGAAACTCCATCTTTACTAAAAATACAAAAAATTAACCGGGCGTGGTGGCAGGCACCTGTAATCCCAGCTACTCGGGAGGCTGAGGCGGGAGAATCGCTTGAACCTGAGGGACGGAGGTTGCAGTGAGCCTACATTGCACCACTGCACTCCAGCCTGGGCGACAGAGTGAGAATCCGTCTCTAAATAAATAAATAAATACACAGCCCTCTGAAGCTTATGGATTGGCTGGGAGCAGCTTTGAGGGGAGGACCGAGTGCGGCTGGCACCTAGACAGGATGTCTAGAGGGGACGTATTTGAATCATAAACCCAGCCGTTTCACTCCCCAAGTAGTTCCGCGATCGTGATCACCAAGCAGTCTGGCGTGGAAGTGAGAATTTACAGGGATGAATGATGAGTTTCTTTTTGTTTATATGTTCCTGAAATGTTTTTTTCTTAAAGATCATATTGTGGCAGTAACCTGTTTTTTTTTTTTTTTGTACTGGAATTGCAAAGTGTAGGAAAACAGAAAAAATAAAAATGACCTAGAATCCTATCACTCAGTGATGATCACAGCAGACAGCTACTTTTCAGCCTTTTGTACATAAGAATTCATCATGTATTGTGTATAGTACTTTACAATATTTCTATCATATTGCCATTTTAAACTTTTTTTTCTTTATATCAAGAATGTTTTGTCATGACATCTAATATGCAGCATCACCTTAAATGACTGCATCACACTTCATTGTCAAAGCAAACCGACACGTATTTAAACAATTCTCTATTGTTGGATATTTAGGCTGGTTCCAACTTTTTGCTCTTGTAAATAACTGTACAGTGGATATCCTGGTACATAAGTCTTTGCACACGTCTCTGGTTATTTCCTTAGGGTAGATTCCTAGAAGTAAAATTACTGGTGAAATGATTCACACATATTAAGACTTTCGATAAATACTATCATATTTGCCTAGAAAGTTTATGACAAATAACATTTCCAACAGGAATGTGAGTCTGTCTCCCCAGCCCCTCCTTATCTTCTCCAGTCCTGGGTTACATCAATGAAAATGTAGAGAAGAAAAAAAACATAAATAATTCTACCTCTGAAGTAAACCACTGTTAACAATTTAGTGAATATTTTCTCCAGATTGTTTTCTGTGTACTTGTACTCATGTATGTGTGTGTGTTTCAGAAATGGAATGATGTATACATATTGATTTGTAACCTGATTTTTATTTGTTTTTTGTTTTTTGTTTTTTTTTTTTGAGACGGAGTCTCACTCTGTCGCCCAGGCTGGAGTGCAGTGGCCGATCTCAGCTCACTGCAAGCTCCGCCTCCCGGGTTCATGCCATTCTCCTGCCTCAGCCTCCCGAGTAGCTGGGATTACAGGCACCCGCCACCATGCCTGGCTAATTTTTGTATTTTTAGTAGAGATGAGGTTTTACCATGTTGACCAGGCTGGTGTTAAACTTCCGACCTTCAACAATTCTCCTGCCTCGGCCTCCCAAAGTGCCACCACACCCGGCCGATCTTGGAAATCTTTGAGTTCATGCATTCTCGTATGAAGGTGATATCTCCCCCAAAGGGGCAAAAATTGGTTCTTCAGTGGCAAAAACCTTTTTTTTTTTTTTTTTTTGGTAGAAATGGGGTTTCACCACGTTGCCCAGGCTAGTCTCAAACTCTTAGGCTTAAGCAGTCTACCTGCCTTGGCTCCCAAAATGCTGGGATTACAGGCGTGAGCCACCATGCCCAGCCTAAAAATCCTACTTTATATGTATAAAGCCCATGTGTACATTCACTACATAAATAGATATACTGTATATCTGTGGCATTAAAATTGCATGTGGAGGGAGTGGTAAATAGAGAAAATGTTCCAGAAAAGCTCCTTATAGGGGGAAATGAAAAAGTAAATGAAGAAATATTATTTTATTTTCCATCTGCACCTTAGTTCCCCCATCTGTAAAATCGGGATAATAATCGTGCCTAATTCAGAGTTGTGGCAAGATTTCAAAGCATTTACAGAGTGCCTGGCTCCTTGGAAGTGCTGTGTATGTGTTAGTTATTATCATGGTTATTGTTCTCGATGTTTTTGGAGCATTTTGTAGGTGTCGGGAAGTAGAAGAGCACAGTTCTGGGGTCAGATGAACTGGGTTTGGAGACTCTCCTTACATTTGTGACTATTCCATTTTCTCATCTGCAAATGAAATAAAACTGCCTTGCGAAGCTGCTGTCCAGGTTAAAGGGAGTAACATAAGCAAAGTCCCTGGTGTATTAACCAACTGTTATTATTATCCCCTTCTGCAGATTGGATGAGACCCCGAGCCCTGGAGAGATGTGCTCAGGCAGATATGCAGGCCCCCCTGCTCCAGCTTCCAGGCTCCCGGGCTTCAGTCTTCAGTCGGCCTTTGTTCTGCCACCTTCTCCTGGAAGTCACACCTCCCTCTCTTCCTGCCTGCCACATCACGGGAGTCTGCACGCCCCCAACGCTCAAGAGGCTCTGACAGGTATGAGTTTGTTGTTTTTGTTGTCTTTTTTTAAAACAGCCTGTGACTTTGCCTTTGTCTAAACAGAGCAGCAGCGAAGACAGAGAACCTGTAAGGCTTCCTTGTCCCTCTGCCAAGCGCTGCCTCTGGTCAGCCAGAGCCACCAACTCTGTTATCTTTTCTGCTGGAGGCAGTAAGGGCAGGCCCAGCGCTGGGGCTCACCAGGGCCTCTTACTGGTTTTCTGGGCTCTGATTCTGGGTCTGGAATCCCTGGGTGTAAACCCTGCAAGCTGACACCAGCAAATTCGCCCTTTCAAACAGGGAGGCCAAGGACCCTGGGCACTCTCAAGCCCAACTTCAGCGACAACAGTTCTTTCTTTTTGTCTCCATCCCATCAGCTTTTGAGGGCGTGGCTCCGGCAGCCCCCGGGGTGTAACCTCTGTCTGGTGGCCAGCTCAGGTTTTGGGGGATGTGGAGGGAGGGTCAGGGATGCCAGCCTGGGCCATCACCCGCTTGCACAGGTCTGCAAATCAATAGCTGTGTCTGCCTTGCAGGGGGGCAGAGAACCTTCCAGTGGCTTCTGTTGTGCCGTGTTTTATTTTTAACCATGGAGTCCAGCACGGGAGCCAGACTGCCTGCATTCGAGTCTTATTTTCTTCCATCCTCCACGGGTGACCCCTGAGTGACCGTGGCCAAGAAACAATTAAGATCATTAAAATCTCCCCAGGTCTCAGTTGCCTCATCTGCAAAGTGGGGACAATGATAGTGCCTTTTTCACAGGATTCACGGGAGATAAAGTGAAGGGATGCATTTAAACCTGGCGCACAGTGTACACTCAACAAATGTCAGCTGTGGCTAGTAGGGCCCTGCTGAGCTGGCCCCATCCACCTCTCACACTTCGTTTCCTACCATTCCCCTCCGCACACACTCTGCTGCAGCTGCCCTCCCCTCCCCTCTTGATACAAGGCAGGCTTGGCCTCCCTTCAAGGCTTTTGCTCCTCTGCTTCCTCTACCTGGGAAGCTTTTCCCAGATCTTCGCCAGGCAGGCTTCCTACCTGCTCATTGTCTCAGATCTGGGGCCACTTCTTCTAGGAGGTCACTTTCCCTCACATGATCCTGTTTTATTTGCTTCATAACCTTTACCCCCACTAGAAATTATTTGGTGCATTTATCTCTCGCTTGTGTATTGTCTGATCTACCTCTGCAAAGTAAATTTCCATTTTTAGGAACCCTATCTGTACCCCCGAGGGCCTAAAATAGCAGTGGCGTACCGTTATCGGTCAGTAAGTGACTGGGTAGAATACCAGCTTAAGTAACACAAAGCCAGTGCTGGTTGAGCTTGATTAAATAACGGGTTGGGTATTCTGAGAAGAAGCCCATTGTATACATGTCTTCTCTTGATTTTACAACACACTTCTGAAGGGGGTACTCTTTTTGGCCTCATACCACAGATGAGGCAACAGTCTCAGAGAGGTTAAGTAACTTCCCCAGGGTCACACAGCTAGTAAGCAATCATGGCTTAGAGAGGCTCAAGTCTAGGTCTGTCCCAGTGCTTCCTTGGCCCTCTTTTTTTTTTTTTAATTTTAATTTTGAATCTGAGTCTCACTCCGGCACCCAGGCTGGGGTGCAGTGGTGTGATCTCAGCTCACTACAAACTCTGCCTCCTGGGTTCAAGCGATTCTCATGCCTCAGCCTCCCGAGTAGCTGGGATTACAGGGGCGTGCCCCCACGCCCAGCTAATTTTTGTATTTCTAGTAGAAACGGGTTCACCATATTGGCCAGGCTGGTCTCAAACTCCTGACCTCAAGTGATCCACCCACCTCGGCCTCCCAAAGTGCTGGGATGACACTTGCCCAGCCCACCCTGGGCAAGTGAGCACCATGCCCAGCCCACCCTGGCCCTCTTTTGACTGAGGTCCCGGAGCTTTGATGGAAGAGGGAGTGAAGAACAGCAGTGCTAACATGTCTTGTTTGAAGCACACGTTCATTCTGCACTAATAATAGTTACATCCCAAATTGCCTTTGAGCCTCCCCGCAGCCCTAGTATATGGTGGGATGTGAACCGAAGCTCAGAGCCGGGATGTAATCTCTTGGGGCCACCAGATCCCGGCTTAGCCTTCTGTGAGACGTGTGGTTGCTGGACTTGAGAAAGGTCTCAGCTTAAAGTCTCGTCCTCTGGGAACCTCCTCTGAGCCAGTCCGGTCAGCTGCCGGGCCGGTGTCACTCTTCCTCGAGGTGCGGCCCCTCCCTGGCACTCACCCTTGCATGCAGTGGCTCAATTGCATCTTCCCTGACTTGCTGGACTCATGCTGTCTAGTGCAGTAGCCACTAGATCAATAGGGACCAACTTTGCTCCCACCTCCAGGGGACATTTGGCCGTGTCTGGAGACATTTGTGGTTGTTGCATCTGGAGACAGGGGACACTACTGGAACGAGAGGAAAGGGTCCAGGGTCGCTGCTGAATCTTCCACAATGCACAGCAGAGCCCACACTAAAATTATGGGATCCAGGTTGAGAATCTCTGCCTTAGACCCCAGTGGCTACTGAACACTTGAAATGCGGCTGGACTGAGCTGAGATGTGCTGTGAGTGTAGAACACACACTGGATTTCAAAGATTTAGTCTGAAAAAATGAATATAAAATATTTCATAAATCCTTTTAAAGTATTGACTACATGTCAAGGTGATATTTGGATATAGTGGGTTCACTAAACCGGAGGATAAAATTCGGTGTACCTGTTTCTTTTTATCATTTGATTTGTGGCTACTAGAAGATTTCAAATGACCTACAGGGCTCACGTTATATTTTGATTGGGCAGCAGTGTGCTAGACTGGACATCCATGAGGAAAGGAGTCTGTCTGGGTTTGCTTGTCACTGCAACTGCGGGGCTGGCCAGGGGCTTGACACGTGCTGGGTACTCAGTAGATAGTTACTGAGCAGGAATAAAGGAGGGACAGCAGAGAGGGAGGGAGGGAGAAGGAAGAAAGAAAGAGGGAGAGAAGGAAGGAGGGAAGGAGGGAAAAAAGGAGGGAGAAAGGAGGGAGAAAGGAAGAAAGGAAGGAAAGAAAGAAGGAAAGAACAAAAGAAGGGAGAAAGAAGGGGAGGGAAGAAAAGAAGGAAGGAAGGAGGCGAGGAGGAGAGAAGGAGGAAAGAAAGAAAGAGAAGGAGGGAAGGAAAGAGGGAAAGAAGGGGGGAAAGGAAAGGGGAAGGGAGGAATAGAAGGAAGGAGACACAAACATTCCCTGGAGCTGTCTTGAAAGGCCCCAAAACCCCACTGGCGAGCCCAGAATCCTCTCCCCATGTCCAGTATTTAAGGCAGCTGTCAAGGAGCATTCCTTCCTTCTAGCGGATACCCCAGCTGCCCTTCCCTGGTCTCTGCCCTGTGTCCCTGCCCAGTATCTCCTCCAGGTCCCCTTGGCTGGGGGTGGCCTTGGGTACTCACTTCATGCCCTGTTTGGGAGCTTCTCCATTTGCAACCCGCTCCCATTCTGGTCCTCATTAGCAGTGAGAAGTAGTTAGGTTTGAAAAATCTTAGCTCTCTGAGCCAGGAGCCTCTGGGATAAAAATCCAGACAACCAGGGATACAGTTCCAGGCTTTCTATGACTTTAATTGTCTTTAGCAAACGGGTTGATTTTCCCCACAAGAAAAGGGGTGAGCACCAGAACACATATTTAGAAACTTCTGTCCTGTCCTGACAATGAGCTTTCTGAGAATACGGCGAATACTTCACCATTACACAACAGAGATGATTGAGCAAGTGTGGGCAGCACGGCCAGCTGGACTCAACAGGATTCTGTCCCTAATTTTTTTTTTTTTTTTCGAGATGGAGTCTCTCTCTGTCGCCCAGGCTGGAGTGCAGTGGCCGGATCTCAGCTCACTGCAAGCTCCGCCTCCCGGGTTCACGCCATTCTCCCCCGTCAGCCTCCCGAGTAGCTGGGACTACAGGCGCCCGCCACCACGGCCGGCTAATTTTTTGTATTTTTTAGTAGAGACGGGGTTTCACCGGGCTCGCCAGGATGGTCTCCATCTCCTGACCTCGTGATCTGCCCGTCTCGGCCTCCCAAAGTGCTTTTTTTTTTTTTCAGACGGAGTCTCACTCTGTCGCCCAGGCTGGAGTGCAGTAGTGCCATCCTGGCTCACTGCAACCTCCATCTCCAGGGTTCAAGTGATTCTTGAGTGTCTCAGTCTCCCGAGTAGCTGGGATTACAGGCGTATGCCACCACCCTTGGCTAATTTTTGTGTTTTAAGTAGAGATGGGGTTTTACCATGTTGGCCAGGCTGGTCTTGAACTCCTGACCTCAAGCTATCTGCCCGTCTTGGCCTCCCAAAGTGCTGGGATTACAGGCGTGAGCCACAGCTCCCGGCCTATTAACCTGATTTTTTTTTAACTGCATGTTGTCATCATCTTTTATGAAGCATCAGTCACTTCCACGGCTTCATATCATTACCGCGAAGTTTGCACTGGAGAATATTTCACCAGTTCTTTAGTGCTGAGCATATAGGCTGCTTTCAGCGTTCCTCATATAAATGATGTGGAAATACATTTCCTTCCTTATACTTAGTTTCTAAATAATTCCCTAGAAATAAGAAAAACGCACATTTTAAAGGAATTTAATATGTATTCCAAATCTCAGAACAGCTGAATCAGTTTCTTTCCTCCAGTTGTGAGCATGCCATTTCTCCATTTGGCTAACACCGTGGGTTACCATTCTTTTCAAATATTGTTACTCTGAAAGATACACGAAGTGATGTCATTACAATTACAGTTTCCACCTCCATTGCTTGATTCCTCTGGAATCTAAACATTTCTCCTGCATGCATTGCCCACTTTTATTTCCATTTCTGTGATTTGCCTGTCATTTTTCTTTAGCCATTTTTATGACTCTATACCAGCTTTGTCTATTTTAAGAGGCTAAATACTTTGTCATGTAGGTTGGAAATATTTTTCCTCATTGTTTTGTCTTTTAATGGTATTAGTGATGGTTTTTTATGTCCAAGAGTTTTAAAAATTAATTATAATGAATACAAGTTGTATTTTTTTTACTGTATACAACATAATGTTTTGAAATGTGTATACCTGGTAGCATGGCTAATTCAAGCTAATTAGTATATGCATTACCTCACATACTTATCATTCTTTGTGGTGAGAGCACTTAAAATCTACTCTCTTACTGATTTTCAAGAATATCTTGTTGGCTGAACACAATGGCTTACACCTGTAATCCCAGCACTTTGGGATGCCAAAGCGGGAGGATCACCTGAGGTCAGGAGTTCAAGACCAGCCTGACCAACATGGTGAAACCCCATCTCTACTAAAAATACAAAATTAGCCGGGTGTGGTGGCGCGTGCCTGTAATCCCAGCTACTCAGAGTGCTAAGGCAGGAGAATCACCTGAACCCAGGAGGTGGATGTTGCAGTGAGCCGAGATCACGCCACTGCACTCCAGCCTGGGTGACAGAGCGAAACTCCGTCTCAAAAAAAAATCTTATTATTAGCTATAGTCTCCATGCAGTACCACAGATCACTTGAACTTACTCCTCCTCTGTAACTGAAAATTTGTATCCTTTGACCACCCCCTGGCCATCACCATTCTACCCTCTGCTTCCATGAATTCACTGGTCCAGGAATTTATTTATTTTTTTTATTATTAAAAAAATTATGGAACATTTCACAGATTTGTACGTCATCCTTGTGCAGGGGACATGCTAATCTTCTCTGTATCGTTCCAATTCTAGTGTATGTGCTGCCGGAGCGAGCGCAGTCCCTGGAATTTTGGAAGCTTATGTGACTCTTCACGTTTTCCCTGGTGGTGTCTGCCTTCACAAGCCTAGAAGGGCCTTCAGGGGAATGGGTTTGAGGGCCCGTAGCCACAGCGGGACAGTTGAAGGAATATTCAGAGTGAAGCAGATGACATGGAATTTACAGGGTGAATGAGATGGCTTCTGGCTTCACAGAAGCTGTGTCAGTTACTCGGCAATGCAGCCTGGGAGGTAGAGAGCCCTCGGTCTTTTCTTAATTTTTATAAGGGTCTCTGAGCTACTCATTATGTGCAGAAAGAGCCCTGGGCAGAATCCTGGACTCTGGCACGGCTGCCTACTCACCATGGAGCCTGGTCTCCTCCTTGGTAAAATGAAAGAATGAGCCAGGATCGCCTCCTCGGACCCCTAACTGCTCATGACATATGGCCTTAAATATGGCTCTAAACATCACTCCCCGTGGAGCCCTTTCTAGATATCTCAGGCCTGAGTCCTCCAAAGAAAGACACAAAGATTTGACCATATGAACATTAACAATCCCTGGACGTCAGGAAACACCACAAATAAAATTAAAAGACAAAGAACAAACTAGGAACAAAATTTTCAACAATTAGGTCATTCCACCTCCCGACTCAGCCAATGGATGGATGATTCCTGACTTCCCCCCCCCAGAGGGGTGGGGAGGGTACAAGGTGACTTGGGAAGATACCCAGCTTGGGGCACAGGAAAGTGCTCAGTCAAGGCTTTTCATTTTCTTAAATGAATGAATGACTGAACGAATGATGAAACCTGCATCCTAGGTACTGTGTGTATCTTCCTTTGAATTCTGCCCCATTTATTTTTATTTTTATTTTCATTATTATTATTTTTGAGAGGGAGTCTCCCTCTGTCACCTAAGCTGGAGTGTGGTGGCACGATCTCAGTTCACTGTAACCTCCGCCTCCCACACTCAAGCGATTCTCCTGCTTCAGCCTCCCAAGTAGTCGGGACTACAGGAGCCTGCCACCGCACCTGGCTAATTTTTGTATTTTTAGTAGAGATGGGGTTTCACCGTGTTGGCCAGGATGGTCTTGATCTCCTGACCTCATGATCCGCCCACCTCGGCCTCCCAAAGTGCTGGGATTACAGGCGTGAGCCACAACACCTGGCCTATTTTTATTTTTATTTATTTATTTTTTAGATGGAGTCTTGCTCTGTCGCCCAGGCTGGAGTGCAGTGGCGCAATCTCAGCTGATTGCAGCTTGCACCTTCCGTTTCAAGTGATTCTCCTGCTGCAGGCTCCTGAGTAGCTGGGATTACAGGCACCACTACCACACCCGGCTAATTTTTTTGTATTTCTAGTAGAGGCAGGGTTTCACCATGTTGGCCAGGCTGGTCTCGAACTCCTGACCTCAAGTGATCCACCTGCCTCAGCCTCCCAAAGTGCTGGGATTACAGGCGTGAGCCACCACGCCCTGCCACTGAATTCTGCCCTATTTAAATGAAGAGAAGACAGATCGCTGACCACAGAGAGAAAGTGGTTTTGCTTCTGTTGCTTACTGTGGGGTTGGCGCTCTGGAACGTCTCAGCCTCCTCTGAGTTCATCCGGAAAACGGGTTTAAAAATTCTTACTTCCCTGCCTCCTGCCTCCTCCTTAGAAGGGACGTCAGTTGGGATGAATCAGAGCCTCGGTATTTTGGCTCAGCCGTTGTTTTGACAATAAGAATGATTAAACAGATAGTTTATTTATTTTACTCTTTTCTTTTGTACCCACATCTCCGGAAGAGCTGTGTTCATAGGTGTGGAGACAAGAAAAGAGCTTTCTGACGAGTCAGAAGCTGGTCATGGGAAGAAAATGAGGGCATCTCCTAGGTTAAAGGAGTTTTTATTTTCTCACAGGGTTTCTTCTCCCTTTAAACTGGTTCTTTTGTGTTCTTACTTGGCCAGGAATGTCTGGAAGTCAACACTCCAGCTCCTGAAATCCAGAACTCAGACAAGATACACATAGACTTTGGTTGCAGCATGAAATATTGGGTTAGACATCAAGGGGGGACTTCCTAGTCAATGAGATTGTGTAGGCAGAGGAAGAAATGGAGGAAAATCATTCATTCTTCTACTCCGTGGGAAAGGTGGTTTTCTGGGAGGCACTCCAGTGCCTTTGGGTGGAACCTTGTGCCACGCTCCTGGAGGCCTGGGTGCTGGCAAGGAAAGGACGAAGTCAATACAGCCCTGTTGGAAGGCTACTGAGGACAATGCAGCACCGCCGTCCCATTTTACAACTGCAGAAACTGAGGCAGGATCCTGCAACAAATGTTTACAGAAGGCCTCTGCATGCCAGCCTTATTCTGAGTTCTGAGGACACCGCAGTGAGGGAGGTAGAATACTAGCAAACAAGATCATGAATATAGAATGTGATATTGTGCAATGATGGGGCTGGACAAGGAAGTGAGGGGTAGGGAACGATGGAAACTGTTGAAAGGATGGTCAGGGAAGGCCTCTTTGAGGCAGGGTCATGTGAGATGAAATGACTCACTAGGGTCATTTAGCCCCCAGATACAATTGAGTCTGCTTCCCTGGCTCCCAGTCCAGGGTTCCTCCAGGGTGTTTTTGGGTCCAAGTAACAGAAAACCCAACTCAAAAAGGCTTACACCAAGAAAACAGTGTTTGTCTGTAAAATCCGAGGGTAGAGCTTGTTTCAGGAATGTCTTGATCCAGGATCTCAAATCACATTGCCAAGCCCTCCCCTCTCTTGTGTCTCTGCCTGTTCCACAGGGGTTCTAACTCCCAGGCTCCCTGTGGGAGCAGGAAGCTGACAGTGTTTCCAGGCCCACAGCTCCCAGGTTCAAGCTGGCAAGAAAGAGCTGCTCCATCTCCATCCATTTGAACAGAAGTGCTGGGCCTGACTCCCTCAGCCAGGTTTGGGTAACAGACCCTCTTTCTGAACCAATGGGAATAGCTAGGGGGACGTTCTGCACGGACTGGCCAGGCTGTGTCCCAGGCCCATCCTGGAGCCCTGGGCTGGGGGAGGGAGGGAGCACCCCCAGGTGAGGTTTTGAGCCTTGTTAGCAAAGGAGGAAGGATGATGCAGGCCGGCCCCAACCTAGCCATGAAAGTGCTGCCTGGCCCCCTCTCTGTACTGTGTCCACGTCCGTCATTTCCCCAGGCTTTACTGAGCGCCTGTTGTATGCGTCCATCTCTGTTTCCCAGAGCTTAGACTTCAAGGTATAGGAATTGTTTTGCTTTCATTTTTTTTTAATCCTCCAAGATCTTCTTGAAGAAACAAAAGCCACATCCTGTTTTTTATCCTGTCTTTTTGTGGCTTGCGCATGGCATGAATTTTCTAGCTGTCAACAAAGGGAGGGGCGCTTTTGGGCTGGAGGAGTCAAGGAGGGGTTCAGGAAAAAGGAGGGCTTTTGATGCATTTTCTTTCTTTCGTTCTTTCTTTCTTTCTTTCTTTCTTTCTTTCTTTCTTTCTTTCTTTCTTTCTTTCTTTTCTTTCTTTCTTTCTTTCTTTCTTTCTTTCTTTCTTTCTTTCTTTCTTTCTTTCTTTCTTTCTTTCTTTTCTTTCTTTTCTCTCTTTCTCTCTTTCTTCTTTCCCTCCCTCCTTCCCTCCTTCCTTCCTTCCTTCTTTCCTTCTCTC